>NC_142932.1:98509008-98519008 GCF_046866305.1 Octopus bimaculoides | reverse complement strand
CAATGATATTTGACTGCTAGTTCTAGTAAGTCCATTGACTACATAGAAAGGCTTCCTTGTTTTGCTATAAACATAGAGATGCTCAAAATATCTGGCAGTGTTGGCTACAGCCTAGTCACCCGTATTACGAACCAGGTGATATACGAAGGAGTCATACCCAATGACTGGTGTAGCAGCATCATAGTCAACTGCTACAAAGGTAAAGGTGACGCTTTAGATACAAATAATTACAGAGGCATCAAGCTGTTAGATCAGGTTATGAAAGTTACAGAGAGGGTCATAGCCCAACTAATTAGGGAGTGAATCAATTTAGATGAGATGCAGTTTGGGTTCATGCCAGGTAAAAGCACCACTGATGCCATATTTCTAGTGAGACAGCTGCAGGAGAAATACCTAGCCAAGGATAAACCTCTGTACCTTCGTTGACATGGAAAAAGCCTTTGACAGGGTCCCCCGATCCCTTATCTGATGGTCAATGAGGAAACTTGGGATAGAAGAATGGTTAGTGAGAGCTGTGCGAGCCATGTACAGAGATGCTGCCAATAAGGTGAGGGTTGGAAATGAGTACAGTAATGAAATCCGGGTAGAGGTAGGGGTCCACCAAGGTTCTGTCCTCAGCCCCCTCCTATTTATCATAGTCCTCCAGGCGATCACAGAGGAATTCAAGACAGGTTGCCCCTGGGAGCTCCTCTATGCTGATGACCTTGCCCTAATTGCGGAGTCACTATCAGAACTAGAGGAGAAGTTTCAGGTGTGGAAGCAAGGACTAGAATCGAAGGGCCTTAGAGTCAACCTAGCAAAAACCAAAATCCTAATAAGTAGGAAGGTAGATAAAACACAAACCCCTTCAGGTAGCTGGCCCTGCTCAGTATGTAGAAAAGGAGTAGGTAGTAACTCTATAAGATGTACCCGGTGCAAGCTATGGACACATAAGAGGTGCAGCAATATCAAAGGCAGATTAACTACAAAGTTAGTTTTTGTATGTGGCAGATGTTCAGGTGCGATAAACACTGTAAACAAACAGGAAACAACTTCTATCTCATTCCAGGGAGAAAAACTAGAGGTAGTCGATAGCTTCCGCTATCTGGGTGACCAAGTTAGTAGTGGGGGTGGGTGCACTGAAAGTAGCTGCTAGAATAAGAATAGCCTGGGCAAAGTTTAGAGAGCTCTTACTCCTGCTGGCGACAAAGGGACTCTCACTCAAAGTAAAAGGCAGACTGTATGATGCATGTGTACGAACAGCCATGCTACATGGCAGTGAAACATGGGCTGTGACTGCTGAGGACATGCGTAAGCTCGCAAGGAATGAAGCCAGTATGCTCCGCTGGATGTGTAACGTCAGTGTGCATACCCGTCAGAGTGTAAGTATCTTGAGAGAAAAGCTGAACATAAGAAGCATCAGTTGTGGTGTGCAAGAGAGACGATTGCGCTGGTATGGACATGTGGTGAGAATGGATGAGGATAGCTGCGTGAAAAAGTGCCACACCCTAACAGTTGAGGGAACCCGTGGAAGAGGTAGGCCCAGGAAGACCTGGGCTGAGGTGGTGAGGCAAGACCTTCGAACATTGGGCCTCACCGAGGCGATGACTACTGACCGAGACCTTTGGAAATGTGCTGTGCGTGAGAAGACCCGGCAAGCCAAGTGAGATCGTTGCCAGTGCCCCTGGACTGGCTCTTGTGCGGGTGGCAAATGGGATGCACCATTTTGAGTGTGGCCGTTGCCAGTACCGCCTGACTGGCCTTCATAGGATTTTTGAGCTAGATCGTTGCCAGTGCCCCTGGACTGGCTCTTGTGCGGGTGGCACATAAAAGACACCATTTTGAGCGTGGCCGTTGCCAGTACCGCCTGATGGCCCTCGTGTGGGTGACACGTAAAAGCACCCACTACACTCTCTGAGTGGTTGGCATTAGGAAGGGCATCCAGCTGTAGAAACTCTGCCAAATTAGATTGGAGCCTGGTGTTGCCATCCGGTTTCACCAGTCCTCAGTCAAATCGTCCAACCCATGCTAACATGGAAAGCGGACGTTAAACGATGATGATGATGATGATAGATTACTTGGAGTGTCTCTCTCTTTAAGGTTCTTACCATAATAAATGCTAATGCTTTTATCCTATGATAAAATAATTGCTTGGTAAATAGACATCACTTCTTTCTTGGCTTTCTAGAATGCAAATAGTTGTACCAACTGAACCTGCCTATTATAGATCCTGTCTATAAGATTTAAAATTTCTTTCTTTCCCAGCATATGAACTTATTGCAAATACCAACTACTTCAAATTCTAACTTTCATTAGTTGCCCCTATTCCGAATCATTAACTGATACTTCTTTACTCAAAACTTCTTACCTCTCCTTCTTACTCTCATAACACCTGATAGTTAAATTTTGGGTTTTTAGCTTCCATAAACTCTATTTAAATTACATTTCTAGAAATTCCTTCTAACAAATCAGTCATATTTAGTCATTCCAAATAACCTGTCTTTATTTCTCAATGTTTTTCCTTCTTATGTATACAAAACATAACTGTTTCAAGACCTCTATACTAAGGCCACTATATCAACTCCTAGGTACCCAAGTAACATTGCTTAAAATATTTAAAGTAAAATGTTACTGCAGATCAAAAATTTTTGGAGGTTGGGCTAAATACTAAATTCATTTAGTATACTGCAATAGTTTGGTTACTCTGAAACATTAAAGTCAATGTTCAAAAGATTTGAATAACGTATTCAAAGAATGGTTAGAATTACTACTAGTGGGCTACCAATCAAATGGATTGATGGTGTTAACTAGAACCTGCATTGTCTCAAGTTTCTCACCCACTTTCTTAAAACTGCCTATGGTTTTATGATACAAAGCTTTTTTTTTAAAGTGTCCATATTTAAACTCTTCTATCATGCTTTTACAAAAAGACCTTTCTTTCAGTTATGTTTTAAACTCCAGTTTAATGACGAAATGTTATTTTACTAAATTCCTCCAAAATCTTGTATGCATTCACAATTAATCAAAGCCTTTAGACAGGAAATTTCATTAGAAATATAGTCACAGAATAATCAAGACATTTGGGGAAATTATTCATATCTATTTTACAATATTTTTATACAAACTATTCTGAATGTTTGCCCAAAATAGAAAGAGTAGAAAGTAAGAGGGAGCTGTGAGACAGTGAATAAACATATATCACTATTGCCCACTTCAGATAAATGGCTCTGCTTGATATGTAGGAAAGGTGTAGGCAGAAATTCCATTTAATGTACCCATTGCAAGCTCGGGATGCACAAGAGGTGCAGTGGAATAATAGGAGGGTTAACAGATATAGTATTTGTAAGTGGAAGATGTACAGGAATCATAAAGACTACAGATATATGGGAAACTGATTTTGTAAGATGCCTCAGAGGCAATAGTAGATAATTTCTGCTACTTAAGTGACCTAATTAGCTGTGGAGGAGGTAGTACAGAAAGTACAATTGCTATAATAAGAATAGGATGGAGAAAGTTCAGAGAACTTTTACCTCTGTTGACAACCAAAGGTCCCTCTCTCCAAGTGAAAGGAAAATTGTATGATGTAAACTAACTGCAATGCTGCACGGTAGTGAGATGTGGGCCATGAATGCAGAGGACATGTGAAAACTAGAGAAGAATGAAGTTGGTATGTTCCACTAGATGTACAATGTCAGTGTACATGTGCAACACAGTGATACTGTATTGAGTGAAAAGTTAGCCACAGGAGGAATTGGATGCAGTGTGCAAGAGAGAAGACTGCACTGGTTTGATCATATGATCCATATGGATGAGGACAGTTGCATAAAGAAGTGCTGATCACTTAAAGTGGATGGAAGTTGTGGAAGAAGAGAACTCAGGAAGACATGGGATGAAGTATTAAAAGCCGATTTCAAAACACTGAGCCTTGTGAAAAATGACAAAGGGCTGAGATATATGGTACATTGCTGTACTCAAGTAGACCTGCCCACCACAACAGAATTGATATTTTAAGACCATCTTCATAATGCTTGTCCACAAGGGACTTTACTCTGTCAACCTTCTCCCCCATCCCTACCCCCATTTCATCCTCTAACACCCAAAAAACAGTGGTAATGGTGTCACATAAAAAGCACTGGTGATGAAGCCATGTAAAAAGCATCCAGTATACTCTGTAAAATGGTTGGCATTAGGAAAGGCATCCAGCTGTAGACACCAAGCCAAAACAGACTATGGAACCTGGTGTGGCTCCTGGCCTTGCCAGCTCCTGTCAAACCCAAACTAGCTTGCAAATGGATGTTAAATGATGATGATAATCAACCATCACCATCATACAAATGTTACTATTTACAAGATCTGTCCAAAAAATAAGCCAAACGTTTAAATCAGTGTGCCAACCAGTCAGGACAACATGTTCACAACAATAATACTATGTATGGGTGATCTTAACTTTCAGCTTAATAATAACCACATTACACCATGCCATTTAGTCATTGATCTACATGTACTAGATTGACTGCATGTCAAGTGCACTTAGTGATTTTCAGAAACTGAACAATGAAAGATTTGAAAAGTAACAAATTTGTGTGAAATCCTGCTTTAAGGAAAACCTTTTTACAGAATTGCTTTTTACAGAAGTTTAGCTAATATCACAAGCTTATGGTGGGGATTATTTGAGTCATGTGCATTGTCATGAGTGCTTCCAGCATTTCAAATTCAGAAGAATGTCTACTGAAGACAATCCCAAATCTAGATGACCTTGCATGAGATCAGATGATTACAACATGAAAGTGCATGCTGTAATCCATGAAAATCATTACCTGACTGTCCATAAAGTTTCCAAAGAAACAGTCATCTGTAAAAGCTTGTGCCACAGGATTTTAAAATAAAAATTGAAGATGTTTTGTGTTGTTGCAAAATTTGTGAACAAAAGAGAACCAAATTACAAATGCTTGAGCATTCAAATGCTGATGAAAACTCTCTGGAAAGTGTCATAGCAGGTGATGAAACGTGTGTAAATTTTAGGAAAGCACAAGATAACTTTCATTCTCCCAGTCACATTACTCTACATTTTGGGATCAGCAGACTTTTATTTATTCCTAAAGCTGAAATCCACTCTGAAAGGCTGCTGATTTTAGATGACAGAAGAGCTTGAAGAGAATTCACTATGAGAAACATATCCCAAGAAGCATTAAAAAACTAGAAGAAATGTTGGAAGTAGTGTACCAACGGTAGGGGGTGACTATTCTGAAGGAGACAAGGGATATTTTAAAATTGAGTAAAGCAGTAGCTTTGTTTTTTTTAAAAGTTTGTTTTCTTTTGGGACAATTCTCATATGCATATTTTAAATTTTGTTTGTTACACCAATGTACTTTATTTTTGTTAGAAGTGTAAGTGATACATTAAAATTTTTTTTTTCTGTAAGTGGAACAAGTGATGAGAGAGTATGAACATTGAAATGATTAATCAATTAAATTAGCTTTTGCATTGATGCATCCACTTCTCTCAAATTTTCAATCAATTGTCTCTTGCAATTATTCTTTCCAAAGATTTAAAAAAGCATTGTTTTAGCAACTGTGTCATTATTCACAATAGATTGCATAAACTTTCTTGTTTCTTGGTTTCTGCTTGGTTGCTTTAAGGTATGTCTACCCCTATTTTTTCTTTATATTTCTTGTACCTTCTTGGATTTTTATGTCTCATATTATTTTTTATCATTTGTCACATCATCTGTTTCTTCTCTCATATTAACTTTACATCTTATTTGTTCTCTAAGGCATTTTATTCACTCCATCTTATTTAACATTACATCCTATACAGCTTGTGTTGATGAGAATTCCCTCAAAAGGGAATATTGTAAAGGAATTATTGCATTACAAAATTGACAACTGCTTAATGAACACATATCATTTAAAACATTCATTTTTTTTAAAAACAGAAACATATGCTTCTTTTCTTTGTTTCTCTGCCTGCATTTATCTGGTTTTGTATAAATTATATCCAATAGTAGTTTTTACGGAATTAATATCAGCAAAAAATAAGAAAGAGATAGAAAGGTAGAGAAAAAGACAGCATTCATAATCTTTATATCAACTATCAGTGATAGTAGAAATAGAGAAAAGGCACTGAAACTATAGTTTTACAGCAGGAAATATAGCACATTATATTAACTGAAATGTTCAGAAACTATTGGTATAAGCAAGGACATTTAGTAAGATATTGTCTACTTTGGTACACATAATGTTATTAAACTCTCACCATGCTAATTAATCTGCTTTCATTAATCAGTATTACAGTTATCACTATTATCATTGCTAGCATTATTTCAACATTTGTTTTTGATTTTTTCTCCTCCTTTGTGTCATGAGTTAAATGCTTCTTTCCAAACATCTCAAAGAAATCCAATTTTCTCACATTTTATTCATTTCATGTTTTCTTTGGCCTACTTAAACTGTGGATACTTACCATTACAAGTACTTTTTCACCCAGCATGATATATCCATTTACATTTTATTATATAACTTTGTTTAAAGCAATAGCTAATATGAGCAAATACACAAGTTCAACCTATACCAACATGAATTAAAAGAATGAGATGTATGTTTATTTCAAACTGTTTTCCACTTAATCTTTAGAAGTCTTTGTGCATAAAAATGTTGATGTGTGTTTTCTTAATGTTTATTAACAGGTTACATACCAAAGTGTGGATATGGAAATTTAAACACTTGAAACAAGATTCTGACTAGTAGGCAACGAATCTAAATATTTTATGCAACTGTAATTTAAATATTCATCAAATCTAAGTTTGTAATTCTTGTACACTTCTGTTCATTAGATCTGGATCAGCCTAGATCAAATAAACCAAACAATCAAACATTCAGGATTTTTTTTAATGAAGACAAACAATATCTAGGATTAATTTATCTAGTATGAGATAATTAATTTCAATTTGGAAGACTATGACTTGAGGAAGATTTGGCTGCTATTTTAGCAAGTTGAGTGACTACACAGAACACAGAGGTATCCTTGATTGTTCATAACCATCAACACTTCTGCTAAGTGGCTGATGGTATGAAAATACTAATTCTGTGGAGGAAAATTGAAAGAAGGTACCATAAAAGATAGAAATATAAAAAATTTAGAAGTTTGAAAGTAAATGAACAAGAGATAAATCTATATTTATACCGACTTAAAAGGTAAATACATAGCTTATTTTTGTTGTGGGATCCAACAGTGGATTTTGAGGTTAGCATGAGCCATATTCTGAGTAACTGGTTGGACCAAACAAACAAAAGCAATCAACCAAAAAAGCAAGCATGCTCACACATTCACTCATAAACATAAATCAATACATACGCATATAATCACTGCTGTAAAATGTAATTTGCTGCATGTGAGGTGCAAATAGAGTCACAAAAGAACTAGAATAAAAATAGAAGCTGTTAGCCAGAGAAATGCCTAAGACAGATAAGAAATATGCAAGAAGTAATAAAAATGCAAGAAAAATTGTTGAGAAATAACAAAAGCAGACCACAAAACTTAAAAAAAGAAATGAACCAAAAGAATTAGTATTAATGAAATAAATAACAAGAAAACATGTTGATGATAGAATATAAGAGAAAAGTAAATTTTGAAAATAAAGTTTTCAACATTATTTACTGTCTTCATTCATGGTTGCAAAAACAGATTAAACACTTCATTAATATATATCAATCTATATAGATACACACACATACACACAAATGTGCATACATTATGATTATTGTTATTAAACCATGACTATATCATATAGGGTTAAGTTTTGGATTTGGCTATGGCAGCGTGACGGAACCCAAGACCATATGGTTGAGAAGCAATCTTCTAACAACACAGCCATACCTGCACTTTATCTGTCTGTCTGAGTCTATCGTGAATATTGTCACGCCTCCTTCCTTGAAACAGGAAGGAAGAGCCATTTTCATCGTACTTGTGGCTATGGCGAAAGAATGTATATGGTGGATGCGTCTGAAAGGTCTAGAGACAAACACTTCCCTCTCCGGTGAATCTCTCATCAACTTCTTCAAGTATCACTTGAAGAGGAAAGTGAGAGTAGAGAGAGAAGTTTTGTCTAGTGAATGTTTAAAAAAAAATGGATGAATGTAGCAAAGATGGCACGTGTGAATGATTGGAGCCACCTTGAGCATAATCCTATGAATCAGAAAAAGAAAGGAAAAAAGAGAGTCACTTATTGTACTGTGTTTTTTGTATAACATTATTGCCCGAGGTTACCATGGTCTTTTCTGTAGGCTTTTCTTTCCACGGATAAAACTAATCTGTTTCCCATTTTACACTATAACATTTCTGTGATACACGATCCCTATTGATCGGCTTCCCCACCCTTATTTTTTCCTGATACCTTTTGATCGAAATTCTACACCCCACCACCTTGTTTTTTTTCCTTCCCAAAAGAAAAGCTCTACTTTGTATTTTGTCCCCTCTGTGTTCAGCCCTGAGTGGCCAATAAAGAAACATCTCTCTCTCTATATATATATATCTATCTACCTACCTACCTACCTGCATAGCAACCATAAATGAGTAATATCATGACTATATCATATAGGGTTAAGTTTTGGATTTGGCTATGGCACATTCTTGACATTGATGGATTTCCTTTGGGACTTCATTTAATTGTAGATAGAATGAAAACAACAGACATTTTTGTGCTAAGATATAAAGTTACTGTGTGCATAAATCTCTTTCACAAACATATATATAAACAGATACACACATATTTGCGTGTGTGTGTGTGCGCGCACACACGCTCGCATGTGTTTGTGTGTGTGTAAGCATGTGCATAAATGTACGTAAGTGTATGTGTGCATGTATACACACACACACACACAACACATACATCATCATCATCGTTTAATGTCTTCGCTCCATGCTGGCATGGGTTGGATGGTTTGACAGGAGCCAGCCAGGCAGAAGTCTACATCAGGCCACTGTGTCTGTTCTGGCATGGTTTTTATGGCTGGATGCCTTTCCTAACACCCCACCCCCACAGAGTGAATTGAGTGCTTTTGTGTGTGTGTATGTATACACACATGTACTAAGCAGGTTTACATATAAAATATTAAACACTTATAGCAAGCAAATTAGTAGTTCCAGTTCTCTGGAGCTACAAGATTTGATGTATTTATAAATACTGTAATCCTTTGACTATCGCAGGTGTTACATTCCAAAACCACCCCATGATAGGCAAAAATCCATGAAGTAGAAACAGTACTGTGTTGTATATTTTCTGTTATTATTTTTATAATTTGTATATATTATTTCATCATCATCATCATCGTCGTTTAACGTCCGCTTTCCATTCTGGCATGGGTTGGACGGTTTGACTGAGGACTGGCGAGCCAGAAAGCTGCACCAGGCTCCAATCTGATCTGGCAAAGTTTCTACAGTTGGATGCCCTTCCTAACGCCAATCACTCCGAGAGTATAGTGGGTGCTTTTACGTGCCACCAGCTCGAGGGCCAATCAGGCGGTTCTGGCAATGACCATGCTCAAAAGGTGTCTTTTACATGCTACCTGCATGGGAGCCAGTCCAGCGGCACTGGCAACGACCATGCTCGAATGCTGTTTTTCACGTGCCACCAGCACATGTGCCGGTAGGGCAATGCTGGCAATGATCAAGCTCGAATGGTGTTTATTACATGCCACTGGCACAGGAGCCAATCCATGGCCCTGGCAACGATCATGCTTGGATGTACTTTTAACATTCCACTGGCATGAGTGCCAATCAGGTGGTACTGTCATCGGCCATGTCAGCGATTTTGATTTCACTTGCCTCAATAGGTCTTCACAAGCAAAGTTTATTGTCCAATGAATGAGGGGTACTCATAAGTGGGCTGGTTACATCCACTGGCATAGTCCACAAGCTATTGTCTCACTTGGCTTGTTGGGTCTTCTCAAGCACAGCATATCTCCAAAGGTCTTGGTCACTAGTGATTGGCTTGGAAAGGCCCAATGTTCGAAGGTTGTGCTTC
>NC_142932.1:98466508-98504008 GCF_046866305.1 Octopus bimaculoides | reverse complement strand
GCTTGGATTTTATTTATGTTATTTTATATTTATTTCATGCTATTTTGTGAGCAATAGGGTCTTTGGTTACATGTTTCCAACAGGCCAATTACTGGTTCATTTCATTTAAGATATCAAAGGTAACAAAGGGGTGTGTGTGCAATATGAATGGAAAAAATACTACCGGTTTTCATTTAAAAGAATTAGCATTTAGTTTTCCTTGCCAACATTCACAATATTTGCTGATATACATCAGTATAATGTGCATGTGGACACGGACACACACACACTACAGGTTTCCATACAGTTTTCATGCATCAATGTTACTGACAAATGTTATGTAAATAATTTTAAATCAACCCTTTAGCATTCAGATTACTCTGTCAAATGTAATGCTTATTTATTCACATTGTTATGAATTAATCAGGTATTATCTCATAGCTTTGAGATTTTGATGATGTGTTTGTTGATTTTTTAGAATGACATTGTAAGATAGGTGTGAGAGGCTGGATGAGGCTGGTTAGAACATAAAACAAGTAAAATATTTGGATTAGATATGGTTGTTTAACTGCTAAGGGGTTCATATATATATACTTAATAAAGCATGAGAAAAAGATCACAACAAAAACAATAGAAGAAAAATTAAAACAAAAAGTATAAAATTTGATTTGCTGTCCCAAAATTAAATTTGAAGTATACTCTTTCTCTCTTTCTATTACATGTGTGTGTGTGTGTATGCGTACATATATAGATATGTATATAATGTATATATATGTATATATATATATATATATATATATATATATATATATATATATATATATATATATATATAATATAATATAGGATAAAATCTTTATAAGAATTTATCAAGTAGTCAGCGTGAAAAAACCCCATAAGGAAAAAAAACTCATTGTTTTTTCCCCATAAATATATATAATTTATATAAGGGCATTAACTATATAGTAATGTCTCATGCTTAGAGGGACTAAATAAGTAAAAAACTACCAAAAAATAAGCAACATATTTACCGTTGCTTATTTTTTGGTAGTTTTTGACTTATTTAGTCCCTCTAAGCGTGAGGCATTACTATATAGTTAATGCCCTTATATAAATTATATATATATATACATATATGTAAACACTAAATTAAATAGAGAGATCCAATTGACAATCCAATAATTTATTTATATTTCCTTAGTTTGTTACTTTATGCACATATATAGATATGTATGTGTGTGTGTATGTATATGCATATATATGTGTGTGTGTATGTATATGCATATATATGTGTGTGTGTGTGTGTGCATGTATATACACACACACACACACATACAGAGGTTGGACAAAATAATGGAAACACCTTAAAATTTCAAACAAATTTATTTTAATATGGGGTAGGACCACCTTTGGCAGTAATTACAGCTTGAATTCTATGAGGTATGGACTCATACAAAGGTTGAATTGTTTCCAAGGAATATTTGTCCATTTTTCAGCTAAAGCAGTCTCTAGTTCTTGTAGTGATGATGGTGGAGGATATCGACTCCTTACATGTTTTTCTAAAATGCACCGTAAATGTTCAATAATATTGAGATCTGGGGACTGTGGTGGCCAGATAAGATGTTCAACTTCACTAGAATGTTCCTTGTGCCATTCAATAACAAATTTAGCTGTGTGAATTGGTGCATTATCATCCTGAAATATTGCATTTTCCTCCGGAAACAGTTCCGCAACCATAGGATGAATTTGATCAGATAGAATGCTTAAATAGTCTTGACTATTAATTCTGCCATGATGGGAAACCATTCCCCACCCCTCAGATCATCACAGATCCTCCTCCATGTTTAACAGTTGGAAGAAGGCAGTCTGAGTCAAATGCTTCTTTTGGCTGTCTCCACACGTACACTCAGCCGGTGGTCATAAATAAGGTAAAGGATGACTCGTCTGAGAAAATAACATTCTTCACTGCTCTAATAATAAATAAAAAAAACAAGCTTTTGATGGTTTTATAGATATTTCAAGATTATGATGCTATGATGCTAGGTGTTTCCATTATTTGGTCTAACCCCTGTGTATATATATATATATATGTATATATATATATATATATATATATATATATATATATATACACATGAGCCCAACTTATCCATTAACATTAATAATTAAAACAGTCACGATGTCTGGTGCAGGCTTCTACCTGGCCGGCGCTTGTGAAACCGTCCCACCCATGCTAGCATGGAAGGCGGATGTTAAATGATGATGATGATGTATGTGTGTGTCTATATATGCATATCTGTGTGTGTGTGTGCGTGTGTGTGTGCATGCATGCATGCTTGTATGTGTGTGTGTGATGATGATGATGTGTATGTGTGTCTATATATGCTTATGTGTGTGTGTATGTCTGTGTGCACATGCGCATGTTTGTGTGTCAGTGTGTGTGTCTTTACAGTCAATGAAATTAAGTTAACATCTGATGTATCTTATCTCTACTTTAGCTGTAAAGCTAATACCTTATTTTAAACTGCATGCTGTGGACTATACATCCTTAGTCACAGGTTTTCAATACACACGTCAATGTAGCTAAGTTAAAGAAATATAATATATATTTCTTTTTGGTCCAAAAGCACTGGCTTATTGGTTTCCTTGCTTATGTTTGCTGATATACATTGACAAAGGTGTGTGTGTGTGAGAGAGAGAGGGGGAGAGAGAGGGAGAGAGAGAGAGAGAGAGAGAGAGAGAGAGAGAGAGAATGTAAACAACCAGTTTAGCACTGGTAATTTGGTGTGGCAGTTTTCATGCTAACCCCTTCTGGTCTCAAAGATTTTGATGCTAGGATATCTATTGTTGGTCAGTTGAGTCTAGGAATTTAACAAAAAAAGAAGAGAAAATTTAGAAAAGTAGTTTTCCAATGAGTTCAGTCTGTTTATGTATGATAAGATGTCAAACTCATGTGGCCACAAAAAGGGTTTCCCATAGTTGCTGTTATTTTCCAAGTTTGAGTGAAATAGATTGTTCTAACAAGAAACAGTAGTTATGAATTAATAATTTTATTTGTTTAAAATACTGAAATTCAGTATGACAAGAAAAGAATATGTTCCTATATTTATTACAAATGGTTGTGTACATGGTTACGTACCAGTTTTCAACAAAGGCAACCCATAATATATCTGGATCAGAAGTAATAACAACTACCACTGTCTATATTTATATTGTACACATAGCTACTATTATATAGTCACTGAATAAGTATTGTTCGTTTTAACATATTTCTGTTGTGCATGATGGTGGTGATGGTCAAAAGGTAAATTGTAAGCATATTTGAACTTATCACAGTAAGAAAACTGAAAGAACAATGATCAAACAACTCTTTGATCAGCTACTTTTGTCTAATAGATCTACTTCATCAAGCTGACTGGCAGTATTTTTTTTATTCAGTCAATTAGAACAATAATAAGCTGAAATTCACTAAAGTAAAATATGTAAATTAAACAAGTCATGCTGCACTTTCTTGAATCTCTTGACTAAAACTGGATGGCCCTTGGATTCTCAAGATAAGATGTTTATGAGTTAAGTGGAATATAATAGCAGTCTCTCTATTGTTGCTAGTATATGAGAGTCTTGCTACCAATTTCACTATTGCTTAGACATAACACTTAACAATTTTCTAATCACAGCTCCAATATAACACTAATTCCGTTAACACTCAGCATCTTTCTAAAGTTTCAATAACACTAAAAGATATTTTTTAACTCTTCTACTATATTTGACTTTGAACATTAGCTAAATATTATATAATTTCAAGGAATATCATTAGTTCTGCAATAATAATAAGCATCAACTTTATACTGGAGTCAATTTCATCAATTGCCTCTCATAAATCTTTGACCTTGTGCCATAAATATGAGAAACTACATTAATTGATTGAAGTGTTGTCAGCACTTCTCACCCATAATGCCTTCTATATATGTTGGTAAAAGAAAAGTTATGCAAAAAAACTTAGAGAAGTTTGATTCCAATTAAAAGAATGCATCTGCTAGAAATGTGACACAGGCATATAAAATACCCAGTCATTGCTGACACAAGTCTATTAATACTAATGCTTCCTGCATAGGCACAAGACCTGAAAAATAGGGGAAGGGGTTAGTTGATACCACTAATCACAGTATTTTATTTTAGCAACCCTGAAAAGATGAAAGGCAAAGTTATCCTTGTGGGATTTGAACTCAGTACACAAAGGGCTGGAACAAATATTGTAAGCTATTTTATCTGCTGCTAACAATTCTACCAATCCACTATCTCCATAAGAACAACAATCCTGTTTACTATAAGCACAAGACCTGAAATCCTGGTATTTATTTTATCAACTCAAAAAGGATGAAAGTATAAGTCAACCCCAGCAGAATTTGAACTCAGACTGTAAAAGTGGATGAAATGCCACAATTCTACCAGCCCACCACCTAAGTGCTAATTATAACCACTCAAAAACAAGCCGTTGGGATGAATCTGATAAAGGCAAAAATAGACAGAATCAATCAGACAGTAAATGTAGAATCAGCAGGAAAGGAGATGAGAGTATTAATCATCTTTTGAGTTAGTGCATTAAACTAACACAAAAAGAGTATAAGTGCAGGCATGACTCCAAAATAACTATTGCTTTCTTGCTTTAACTCTCTTCCCACTGAGTTGAATGAGTAAGAAAGGAATGAATAAACAGACAATACAGAGAATAACAACTCTTTAATCTTGCCAGAGATGCAACAAACTACTGGTGCCAGTGAACAACTACATGGAAATGATGTAATGTAACAAGGACTGTTTAGTCTTGCTGGGGACAAGACAACCTCCCAAGTGCTGGTCAGTTATTGTTATATTTGTCTTTGGTTACATTAGAATAAACATCTGCTCTGGTACATAAAAACCAACAAAGAAGTTGTGAGCTGAGATTTTTTACCTGTTTCTTTTTATAGCTGCATTACCTAAATGGATGATAAATGAAATCTGGTTGGGCAATGCTGCTTCAGTTGTATCAGTGAGTAAATTACAAAACCATTATGATCGTAGACCATATAGACAGTCAAGAAGCTCTATAGTCAAAATGTTTAGTTTCAACACCTCGGTGTAAAAGACATAGGTTAAATAGAAAGGTTTGACTAGATCATACTTCAATGGATGACCATACTTAGAGCTTGATTGCATGACTGTAAACATAATGGAATTTGATAAAGGATTCTGATGTAGAAAAGCATGAATATATAATGTATAATGCTTTTTGTTTATCGTTTACTGGGTAGCAGTAATCACTGCTATGTGATCATTAATCAGTATCATTAAAGATAACACTAAATAAAAGAAAGATTAGACAGACTTAGAGTAGACACCTCAAAAAAAGATTGGAAGTAGTAGTAGTAACAGAAATATATGAGCAAATGTTACTCATTGGTCGTCCATACTTAAAAAAATGTAAGAAAAAAGAACTTATGCATACAAACATACATACTGCTGTTAATATTATTTTCTTTTTGATTTTCAAAACACAAGTATTATCTATATATACAAACAACATCATGAATAGCTGAATCAAAGATACCTTCAATAATAGCAATTATTGATGTGAGAAAAGTACTAATGTTTCTTTTCTGAAGTAGTTTTAGTCTTTTATTCAAACAGACTCAGCTGAAAAACCCAGTTTTCTCTTCATTGTTAACTTACATCTTTTTTTTTTCTTCATTAGTGATACAACTTACCTTTAAATCTTAATCCTTAGTATTTATCTTAAACTTCAACTTCATATAAGTGAAACAGTATTGTGAACTCAAGAAGTTATTCACATGATAATTTACAATAATGATAATAATAATAATACTGGTTTCAAATTTTAGTACTAGGCCAGCAATTCCAGCAGAGTGGGTAAGTCGATTACATCAACCTCAGTGCTTAACTAGTACTTATTTTATTGACCCTGAAAGGATGAAAGACAAAATCAACCTCGACAGAATTTGAGCTCAGAATGGATGAAATACTAGACAGATTTAGAGAGAATAAGTTAAAGGAACGAGAAACTTGAATAAAGTAAAGAAAAGATAAATAAGTGAAGCGTGGCGATTAAAAGGAATGCATGAATTTAAGACAAAACAGAGAACAGGCGATGTTTACATGGAAAATAAATAGATAGATAATAAAGAACGGTGGGGGAGGGGGAATAAAAGAAATTGATTGTTAATAAAAAAATTAAAAGGGGAGATGTTGTATAGTGAAACTGCACACCCTTCCTGGTAAAAAGTGATAGTAGGCAGCCATTATAAATAGACCAGTAGCCAGTCAACAGGAGAAGGTGAGAAGGTTGAAAGTACATGTAGATTGTGTTGATAGTCATGTCTGTGCTGATATAGTAATTATACTGTGATACTGCGTGGACATTATAATGATCCAGCTTGTTGAGGATAATAACACTGTACGACTGGGGGTTGTACAGTGCCAGATAGAACCATTCTATCAATGACTTCGGAATATAACAATATCTGTCAGAGTGATAACTGTCATCAAAAGACAGATACAACAATGGCAAAAGGCTGCTTTACAACACCTTTACAGTTTATTCTGGTACTCCATTACAGCCTTCTTTTTTCTCCTCCTCAGTTGCACCCAGCTAACCCCATATAAAGTTGGGTAGCCATGTATTTGCTTTACAACAAGACACCTGTGCTTGTTCCATCATACTTTAGCCTTTTGACACCTGGCACAAAGCCACCTCTTGTACAAGCAACAAGTGATTATGACAAAGGAGTGTGAGGGGCATCCAGGTAGTCTGCTCAAACAGCTGTCCTTATTAGTACTTGATGCTTTTAGATATCACTGAGTGCTTGATGTGAAATGGCAATTGACATCCATGAAGACAATCTAGTTATCATTCCTGGTGGGATGACCAAGAACCACTAGATGCCAGCATAAACAAGCTGTTAAAGCTGCATATTCATGCTGAGTGGAGGCTGGTAGAGGGTTACAAACCTACCACTCCAACAAGCTACATTCACTGACCAGAGTTCTATGTGTACATAGATACTTGAAGCCTGCCTGAGCTACCTTGAAGCCATTGAGGCAAAAATCTTCCAAAAAGAATACAGTATCACAGACACAGGATAGCAGTAAAGAAATCATATTTTTACTCTGTGGACAGTGACATTAAAGGTGAACAAGATATTATCTACATTGACAATGTAGATGATGATATCATGGCATCCATTTTTGACACAGACAGCAGTGAAACAAATTTTCCTGGTGAGTGACTTGTATTTGAAATATGACCGGTTAAATTTCTAAATGAAAATTGTGTATTGAAAGTAAAAACCTTATATTTCAATTAAATTTGGAAAATTGAAATACCTACTTAAAAAATTGAAAATAACTTGTTTAAATGTGCTTAATGACATTACTTTACATCATTACTTTATTATTGCTGCATTATTAAAATTAATATGTAATTAAAACATTTTAAACCTTTCCAGTCTTTCATTACTTACTTCCTGCAAATATAATTTAGTGGAACATAAATTTGTTGACACCATTAATAAAGTAGACAGTATTTGTTTATAGTATGAAATCACACTTCCCTTTGTGTGAATTTTCAGATAAAAACAAACAAACAACAAAAAACAGTGTTCCATTCCTACCTCTGTCACTTATATTTTCTGATTACTTTCGTAGCAACAATTCACGAGCAAAATTTTACTGCTTCTAGCTGGACATTAATTGATATGATCTCTGATGTAGGCAGCTGTGCATGGTAACCATTACTTATAAGCATGATGCAACAGGTATCAATATTTGGCCAACAACATAAAATCTACATCCCTAATGCAAACTAGCAAATGTAATGAAGAGTTAATATCATCACAATTACAGAAAAATGTAACAACATTATAGTAATTTAAACGCTTCACAAGGCATCTGGACAATAGATAAAACTCACTTCCAGTTATGCCTTCTCAAATATACCCAAATATATGGCTGAATCAAAAATGTTAATATTTAAGTCTTTTGTATAAAGTGCACAGGTAATTTTCAGGTTTAAAAGGGCTTTCTCACCAATGTTTAAATCAAGTTAGACCATGAATCAGTAGAAAAAAAATTTTGCTCTTCTACTGATTATGAAATAAGAGATAACTCTTACAGTAATTGGGTTAAAAGGGGAGAAGAGCAATGGGCAAGAGAAAAATATAATCAACAACTTGATAGATTACAGAATTGTGGGAGGAGGAATACATTGTTGATAGACAGAACATCACTGTACCATCAAAAATCTTTACACAAATTAATTAAATGAAGACTGAATATATACTTAGACAAATGAAATGGAAGGCATGTGCCATCAACAAATATTTTATCTTTTATCTTTCACTTGTTTCAGTCATTAGATTGCAGCTATGTTAGGGCACAGCTTTGCAAATGTTTACAGCACCTAGGTTTCTCATGTGGTCACCTATCTAAGTACTAGCTAAGCTTGATATTACTAAACTTCAGTGATCAGATGAGAACTGGTATTTTCAACGTGACATAAATAAGTTCAGTTTCAAAACCAACAAAAGAACCATGGTAATATCTGAATTAGATTCAATATCATAAAAAGAAATGGATGAATAGAACATCACAACTAGAGAAATCTGTACTTCAATGCTATTAAAACCCATGACAGCATTGCTACATTTCTATTCAATTAATTTCATAAATAACCTAATACTTATGTTTATGGAGTTAAGTATATTTTTGCTATGTCTAATTCTTTTCATTTTATTATTAAGGGTTCTCTATAAGGTTATCTTTGTGGCCTTTCAGCATTATGTATGTTTTATATTGATTAAGGTGTTCTACACAGTCTTGTATGTCTAATTGTCTGAAATTCAATAATCATATCAAATTTCCAAAATGAGTTAAGAGGGCATTTATTACTCTTCCAGAATTCTAATAATCTATTTATGCAGGCTGATAAGACTAAAAATTTGTATGAACTTGATGCAAATGCATATAGCACACATGAATACATACAAACTCCACTGCAGGTCCAATACCCAGAGTACAATAAATGATAAGGCAAAAACATTAGCTACACAATTAAAAATAGAAGACTGCGATAGAACATCTTAATCAATATAAACCAAGCATAATGCTGAAGGACAACAAAGACAATTTTAAAGAGAATCCCCAGTAATCTAATGAAAAATGAATTAGACATATACTTGACTCCATGAATTCAAGAATTAGGCGATATATGAAATTATTTACATAGAAATGTAGTAGTGCCATCATCAATAAGTTTTAATACTATTGAATAGAAAGTTAACCATAGATTTGTCCAGTTTGATGCTGTGGCATTCCATTCATCCATCTCTCTCCAGATCTTTCCTTACAATGTGCAGGATAGATGTTGGAGTAAATTCCATTGAATGTCCAATATGCACCAGGTGGATTAAACGAAAATGTAGTGGTATAAGATGGTTATTAACTAATGTAGCAGCTACACTTAAGTGCAAGGTGTATATGAAGAGAGTGACATGCGAATAAGAGGAATGCTGGATCTTGGAAATGGCATGAAGATGGAAGTTGCAAAAGCATTTTGTTACCAAGGAGATGTTCAATGGAGAAGATGGACTGGATTTGGTGGAGATAGTTAGAGGTATATAGAAGTTCAGGAACCAAAGAGAGTATCAATATAACTGAAGAGCAAGTAGTATGCAGCATGTGCGAGAAGTGCTATGATTTATAGGTGTGTGAGATAAGTAATAAGCATGAAGTAACCAAGAAAAAATGGAAATGAGAATGGATCAGCAGAAGAGAGAGAGGGGGGGGAGAGAGAGTGAGAGAGAGAGAGAGAGAGAGAGAGAGAGAGAGAGAGAGAGAGAGAGAGAGAAAATGAATTACAGAGAAAGATAATAAAGCCAGTGGTGGATACTGTGAAGAAAATTGGATGGCATGGCAGGATGATTGGTTAAGAGAATTAGTGAAAATAAATGTAGAGAGAAGTAGAGGGAGGAGAAGACCAAGAAAGACAGGGCTGAAGATAATGAAAGAGAGGAGATATAAAGTATAGAGTGAAATGGAAGAGATTGTCATGGATCCACAGAGTTAGATCCTGCTTTAGTAAGGAAAATGGCTTTTAAAAGCTTGTTGTTCTTTTATTATATGCTTGACATTTCATAATCAATGGTATTCAACAATGTGATATCAGCTCACTTGATTTCATGAAGCGAAAGAAACAATGAAAAATGTGAGATGTGACAGTCATCCTTTTCTAAAATCATTAGTTATATAACGTGAAGTAGAAAGAACTATAACTTGAAATAAAAATCCAGCTACAAACACACTTTCTATTTAGCTTTATATGATTATCACAGTGTGTTAATGGTACTTACTTTATCTCATAAATTTGAAGGAATATCTTGAGTCAATTCGAACAAGGAAGTTCTAAATTTAACATAATATCTTCCAACAAGATTACAGGAAGAGAGCTACAGCTTTTTTATGCCTTGTGAGACACACTTGGAAAGTTTCCAGCATGGGATCATCATGCTGAGTAAAGACCCATGACAAGACAAGACAAGCATTGTTCAAAACCTTAGTGATGACTGATGGAGAGCAAAAGTGCCTCAAATTCTGATGGACTTAAAAAGATACTGCTGATGGAACATGCGACATGTCATTGTACCAATGCAAACGCAAATAGTAGCTAGCAGATGAGGATTTCTCGTTAGTTTCATTCTGAAACATTGTATAACATTTAAATAACATTTGATCAACTATTTTATTGGTATTATAAAAGAATTCTTTTTAAACAATTCAAGTTATAAAACCAACAAAACACTGCAATGTACACAAAAATTTCCACTTTGCTGATTTTATAGCTTATATGCCACATTGTCCAGCCATAGAAACCATGCCAAAACAGACAACTGGAACCTGGGCAGCTCTTCAGTTAGTCAGCTCCTGCTAAACTGTCCAACCCATGCCAGCATGGAAAACAGAGTTTAAATGATAATGATGATGATGACAATAATTTTTATGATACAAATATATTAAATAAACACACATACAAATTCATACAGTATACACAGCACACACATACACATATATATGTACAAATACATACTGATGTCATCATAAAATCAAATTAAAAAAACTTGGAAAAATCTAACTTAATAACTCAATCATTTCTAAAAACACAACACATTAATTCACTGTTTACATCAGAAAATGACTTGTATCCACATGCAACTTGGCTCTTCTTTGATTGAATTTTTTGTGAAGTTGATTTCCTTTACATATGCAGTGTTTACATTCCATACTCAAGATAGAAAATATTAACAAGAAGACAAAAACATTTTAATTTCTTTTTTCCTTTGCTCTGCTTCTCCCCATGTTTTCCTGTATCTTTTTACAAATTATTTATTTTTTTTATTGGACTGGAAACATTGTTTCTCTTATACACAGCCACATGTGACTTTGCTCACCAAATATGTCTGTGCCAACCTTACCACATTTTCTGTCAGAGTTGGTTCACTGCCCTTTGTTAACTGTCTTCTGTTAATATCCATGTACCCATTTGTATATGTGTGTGTCTTTGTATGCACAGTCACAAATCTGTGCTGCTGGTAACATATGATCCAGTATAACCTGTATTCCTGGCTGGGTGGTCAGTGACTAAACATGCTCCCCTGTCAGGAATGCCTAGTGAGGAGGATTCACTAGAAATCAAGCAGGAGAAATACATGACCTGTCATAAGGTAGAAGAATTCAGGAAAATGTCAACAACTATCAAATAACAAACTATGGTGACATGAGATGGTAAATGAGTGAGGTTTAAGGACCACTTGGAAGTGATGGATCCCTAGTTCTACCCAGAACATTCAGCTAAGAGATAGAAAATTCCAAATTTTAAACCCTCACGATTTTGTTGGTTGCCATAGTTGGCAAAGATTAGGAGAAGGAAACTCTAATATAAAACCTCCAGTTGATAGTGCCACCAATCATCTTGATCATTTCTTGTCACTGGAACATGGTAGCTGATACTTAGAGAGTGGTACTTGTATTGTACAAGTGTCTATAATCTCTATAAGGTGCTGGTGTTTCCAAACACCACAGTATATTATGTCTTTCAAAACTAGCATTATCCAGTATCAAAGTATTTTATGAGGAAAAGAAAGTAACCAGTTTTATTGAAACTGGTCTGTTAAAGTTTTTAGGTGATAAGTGTGTGGTGATGTATGCAGGCTTAATGAGTTATAAGCATGGTCAAAAACCTGCCCATTAGGTATGAACAGGATTTCTCTTAACATTTTTCTCCAATCTTGGCAATCAGAAGAATTATGTAGAATCCCTTATAACTGAGAAACCTTATTTAAGAAGGGCACTTCTCACTCAATTACTAGTGTAAAGACTAAAAAAGGTGCCCCAAACACTGCTGTTATACAAGCTGGTCAGCTCACCATGACTGTGAGTAACAGCTATTAGTTTAACAGGAGCAACAAATGTAAAATGCAAGAACAAATAAGCAAAGTACACATCAACAGATGTGATACTAGAATGTGTGAGCCCTGCTAGAAGATGAATAATCCAGCAGATCTGAGCACCACACTGTTTTTGTTGTAGCAGAGCATCACTAATATTGCTGCCTTTTTTGAGATATGATTGTCAGGAGAATGTTGTTAGTTAACTGAAATGGATTGTGACTACAGTTTCTTTTCTGCAAGCCAACAGATGAGGAACAAGAGGATGCCATTTGTGATGTGGTCAGGAAGAACTCAGCTGATAGGCTAGATCAACTCTGCTTGCTAGTGTCTTGTAGGTACCTTTATTCTCTGTGTTTGCACCAACTCTTCATTCACAAGGAAAAATTCTCCTTCTTTTCTAGAAAATTATAGCAATGCCATTTTTCCCACAGTGATTGGCAAAAAGATAATCCTACATGGTGACTTTAATGCCAGGGTAGGTTGTGACTGCAACACATGGTCTAATTTGGGACAACTCAGCATAGGGAAAATGGATAGTACCAATTTACATTTACTATAACTATGTTATAAGCTAGGTCTTGTGTAGATAAAAACACTCTTCAACTTAAAACTCAGGTATAAAGTTATCTGGAGAAACACTCAGCTGAATCAAGGCCATTTTATTGACTGCCATATGTAACCACAACACTTGTGTTCTCTGTAGCATTAAAATTTTGCATGGGGCTAGCATCATAGAACTGGTAAAGCTGAATCTGTTTGTTAGGAAAACATTTATAATGAATAACATGAAGGTCCAAATGGCTGAATGTTGGGAAATTCTAAGTCCCACCTGTAGCTTTTCATGGAATTCGGGGCACACAGACACAAATATTGATTCTATGAAAACAATTCACAAATATCTGAGCTTCTAGGCATCAGGCAAAAATTATGCCAGAAATTGTTCAATTTAAATTTGTCTTGAAAGGAACATTTTCAGCCAGAAGAATTACTGAAACACCAAAAATAACTTTACAGAGAGAACTGAGGGTACTGAAAATGCATGGTGGCTGAATATATCTGTGAATATTTAAGTGAACTTTGATAAAAGAGTACAATTTGTTGAAACAAATATTTGCTTCTTGTCATTCAACTATCAGTCTTCTCCATTCCAAAGATGGATCTACTTTTATCAGTAATATTGAAGGTTTTATGGGCAGAGCATTTCACAAATATTTTTCATAATCCATCTCATAGAAAACTTACTGCAGCATCATGTTATTTAAAAACAGTTTAATAATCTTAATATAGAGGAAGTCAACTAAGGAAAAATTTCAAGAGCTTAGAGATACCTGACATCTAACTTCATTTATCTCCAAGAAAATACTTTCTATGCCCATATTGTATAAATAATATGTAACTTTAAGGAAACTTCCACCACATATAAAATAAAGGTGACCACTACCAAAATTCACGTGCTTAACATGACTTTCAACAAGACATGATATATTTCTAAGTATTTAGATATTCGAAACCTATAATTTGTTTTTATGATTTTGTTGCTTGATTAAAAAACTTTATTGTTTTCATGACACGAATAAAATATTTAAATGCTTTTGCTATCATAAAATGTTATTGAAGGTATGAGAAAAAAAAATAAAGTCTTTTTTAGTCAATTTAAGCTATAAAATCAACTAAATACATTGTAGGTTTCTATTCAATAAAGAGTGTAACCTGTGTAAATAAATAGACAAGTAATGACAAGAGGTGGGGATAAATGAAGATTAAATCAAAATATCTTGCTGTACTAGCATGGTAAAATGGACATAAAAATACACTAAAATGAACTGCAGGGGGTGGATTAAATAGTAGCACTATTCTATAAGGAAGGAGTATGCTTGTACAGATGTATATAAAAATCAACTATGTTGGGACCTTCATTAAAAGCTACCACACAATCTAGTAGGAAAGAGAAAGATCACTGCAATATTAGAAAAGGTATAGAAACAGAAAAATAACAAATCTCTGTAGTTTGATCTAAGCATCTTTCCATCTGCAGCCAAAATCAGTAAGTTAACTTTTATTTATATCTGAATTCAACTTCAGTTAAAGGAAACATTTTTTCACAGCAATTCATCACAAACATCTACATTTTATTCAGTGATGTAACAACAAAACAATAAAAAAACAAACAAAAATGAGGTAATGTTTAGCTAGTCTGAAAATGGAAAGAAAATAGAAAAACAAATTCAGTAAATGGAGATTCTAGATTATGTGACTATCTCATTTTATAGCTTAACATTATCTAAATTACAAATATATATTTTTTCTTTGAGTGGGGCAGTAGATCTTGCAACACATAAAGCCATAAACAAATTGCATGTAAACATTCAGTTGACAAACACTTTTGGACAGAAGTCAAAGGCTGCCCATGGAACTTGAATCCGTATATCCTGTAGATATGACAGGTGTTCTATCCAAAAGGGTTTTCCAACACAATATTTACATGCTATTATTTATAGCTTTATGTACTTCAAGATCCACTCTTCCAAAAAAGAATAATTTTACACTCTCTTGTAAGTTTATAAAATTCTTATAAAATAAAATATATCTTTGTTTAAAATATGTAATGAAAAAGTAATTTTATGTTTTATTACATAACAGTTATATGTTCATTCAGTTTCCCCAATTAATAATTTCTAAATATAATTTAGTTCATTTTTAATAAGTTATGGAAATTATATATATATATATATATATATTGTGTGTGTGTATGTGTGTGTGTGCGTGTGCATCAGTAATTTGTATAGCTCAATGAAAATTAAGTAAATAATGGCTGTGTGGTGAAGAAGTTAGTTTCCCAATTACATGGTTTTTGTTTCAGTTTCATAGCATGGTACCTTGGGCAAAGGTCTTTTATATAGCACAACAAACTGCTTTCATAGTGATGTAGCAAGGTCAGATGATTGCATCTGTAATAATCTAAGATCTTTCAACTGCTTAAAAGAATGTGTATGAAGCCAAACATGAGATGATATTGGAAATTTTCCCTGTTAACTTGTGGGCAACACTATTAAACCTTTATAAATTCAACAAATACAAATTCTGTCACATATGCAGAAAAAATGTACACACTGCAACAAACAAAAGCAACTTCAGTTAAATTGCTACAGTCAATGTATTGATAAAATCTGACTGAATATCTGACCTGCAAAAGTTTAGTAGAAGAGAAATTGCTATGCAGAGCCATCACAGTCATAATATGCCATGTAAATATGACAATCTCCATGAGAAAACACATAGACTTGGTGAAGCTTTAGGATCTGATAAATGAATACTAATCCCTGATATATATATCAATATATTCTCCAGCATTAATATACATATGTGTTTAAGTGTTTGTATCTGTGATAGTACACATAAAGGAATAGAGTACAGAGTAAAACATAAACCAATAGACACACATGCATACACATATGTGCACACACGCACACACACACACACATACAAGTAAAATGTCCATATTAAAACAGCCAAACATCAAAGCAATCATGAACAGTGTGCAGCTAGAATTCTTACAATTGTTCCAAAAGTTTAACTTCTCTATTTCTAAGTATCTCTCCTAACCAAAACACGTTATTAACATTGCTAAGATGACATCCCAATAATTGCCCCTTCTTCTCAGGACCAGAAGATACTTTAGCCACTAACAACTGTCGATGCTTTTACAAAGTACAAGTGAAGACCATGATGAAGTGTTACTCTCACATTGGGATGCTACTGCTGCTGCTGCACACATACATTCCTGACTGCATTCAGAAAAAGGACTGCCTAATTGATTGCATAGTCACTAACATATAAACTCCAGCCTCTAGCCCACAGACACACTGTTGTCTCTCTCTGTCATCTTTCTATTTCAACTGCTAAAGTTGGTCTAGGAAGCTGTTAATATGAACATCAGAGTAATAGATAAGCAATCTTCGAATTCCAGAACAATAGCAATCAATGTAGGGACTGTGGTTGAAGGAATTTATTGAATGCAACATATGTATAGCATATATATGCCTAATTTTAAAAAGGTAAGTGATATTCCTACAGCAAATGGTCTCATTTGAAAGTCACAAAGATCAGTGGTTCTGCCAGTGTATAGGGCTTTTAATTTCTCAACAGAAATGTTGGAAGTAGAGATGACAGCAGTAATATATAGGTGAAAGTACTCGCTGGTTGCCAATACATAAGAGATGATAAAAACACAAACATATATACTTTTATTTTTAACAAATGCCAGCATGAATATTTGAAGTAAAGATACCAATATTGATGGCAATCATTGATGTGACAGTAGTATCAATTCTTTTCTTTGTTTTCTGATGCAAGGAAAGAATGCTATTCAAAGTCACTTTGCTAAAACCATTAGTTTTCTCTTCATTATCAATTTTTATTGCTTTTTACTCTTTTTATGTTTCCCGTCTTGCATTAAGACAAGACTTCTCATTAAACATTCATTTCTATTAAATATCTTACACTTCAACTTCATATCCATGTTAAGTGAAGAAATATTGCTTTGGAAGGTATTCACATAGCAATTTATAACAATAACCATAAAATATGTCATGTAATATGTTCTCTTCATATCCTAATAGCAGAAAGCAAGCTTTTGACATGAAATGTTATGTTAATAAAAACATATACAACAGAACATGAATAAATTTTTATCTTTCTGGTTGAATAATTTAGAATGATATAATGTAATAGTTATTTAATGATAGTCAGTAAAATACATACATTTCTTTTGTGATCTTTCCAGTTCTTACCAAAATACAACATGAAGCAGTATTTGAGCAACCAGCTAATAATTGTTGTCTTCTGTTTTATTGGAGTGACATTGTCGGCAGAATTTTCAGAAGTTGTAGGAAATCCTGCTGTTGAATCTCAAAACTATGCATTTATGAGTCAATCAAATGGATATCAACGCAGAATACCATCTCATCCCTTACGAATTCAAAGGCAAGTTTTCAAACAAGAGAATGAGCAAAAGTTCGTGGATCCATGTAATGAAAATTTTGAAGTATCAGATCCATTCCCTAATAAGAAACATTGATTAAAAATGCAAATTCTTAAAGAATTGCCAATATCTCTGTGTTTCTCCTATTTCCTCAAATGATACACGCTTGAATCTAATATTTTTGCATAAAATAAAGTTACCATAGCTCTATAAAAGTTTGTCTTATTCCTACAGTGGCTGTAAAGCTAAGGTATTATTGATTCATGTTATATTGCATATGAATGTGCTGACATAGCTGCAGGGTTAAAAAGTTTGCTTCCTGACCATGTGGTTTTAGGTTCAGTCCCACTGTGAGGTATCTTGTGCAAATGTCTTCTACTATAGCCCCTGACAAATCAAAGCCTTGTGAGTGGATCTAGTGAATGGAAACTAAAAGCTGATTGTGTGTGTGTGTGTGTGTGTGTATATACATACATACATATATGCCCTTGTCTTGACATCATGTGATGGGTGTACATCAGCATGTTGTTCATTTTCAGTCTTCTGTGAAATATATGTTTGGCTATGGGAATATTACTTTGCATGGAAACAGTTGGGGGTTGGCAACAAGAAGGCCATCAAGCCATAGAAAATCTGTTTCAACAAATTCCGTCTGACCCATGAAACATGGAAAAGTGGACATTAAATGATAATGATGATGCTGATGTTGAAGAGCATCATCCTTTGTCATAGGTTACTAAGAGATTAAGCTGTAGGCCTTAATAATGTATATAATCAACAAAAGGCTTCACAGTTATGTGCAAAAGTGCTTTCACAGCATAATATACTTACTAGTGTGTGTGTGTGTGTGTGTGTGTGTGTGTGTGTGTGTGTGTGTGTGTGTGTGTGTGTGTGCGTGCGCGTGCGTGTGTGTGTGTGTGTGATTAACAGAATGAGATAAACATCCAAGGCTGTGAAAGATTTCAGAGCATTTATAAAGAGAAGGTCTTACAGCTGTTTCCGGGATATCTTATATATCCCTTCATCGGAGACAGTGCGAGAAAATGGTTAAGCAATAGTTATTCTAGAGAAGATATGAAATAGAGAGTGAAGTGGAGGAATGAAAGCAGACGTGATATATGCAGGGATATTGTATCTGCAGTTCCATTATTTAAGCAGAATGGTATACATATAAGTTTCCTGTGCCTTGTGTGTAAGTTCCAATAATATTTAAAATTGGTCATTCCAAGCATAGAGTTTGTACAAACTCTATGCTTGGAATGACCAATTTTAAATACTATATATGTGTGTGTGTATGTGTATATACATATGTGTGTGTGTGTGTGTGTGTGTGTGTGTATGTGTGTGTGTGTATGTGTGTGTCCACATTTATATATGTGGGCATATATTTGCGTACATATTTATTTGCATATTTGTATGTGTGTCTATATGTGTGTATGCTTGTATTTATGTAGATATACATGTAATTTTATATGTGCATTTTTATATGTGTACATTTCGCAAGCTGAACGAAGTATTTAACTTTTGTTATACCCTTATTTGAATCATTTCACTCTCTCTACCTCTATCTATTTTTTCCCTTTCTCTCTCTACTTCTTTTTCCCTTTTTTCTTTCTCTTACCATCACTTGTTATTATCTGATTTTTCCCTTTTCTTTCTTTCGCCTGTAACAACTAACTTGTATAAGCATACACCAAAAGATTTTGTATGCATGCGTATGTGTGCATGCATACATATATATGCATTTGTATATAGTTATATTTTACCTCTATATCTCTGTATATGTATGTAGCCGTGTACCAACGTCTGTATGTTTAGTGTATATATATGTATATTATTTGGTATGTGTATATATTGCTAAATGTATATGTAATCTAGTGTGAAACATATGTCTTTTAATTTATTAATTTATTATTATTTTTGCAGCTAATTATTTACCCTGAGTATTCAGGACTTTTTCCTTCTTTATAAGCTGTTTTTGATTTAAGGTTTTCTTCGATTTTTATAATAATATGATTTTAAACCGCAATTTGTTATTTCATGCAACTGGTTACTGAAAAGATCGTTTGTTGAAAGGACCAATGAAACAAAACCATTTTCAAATGTGTATCTATCAAAGTATTTGTATTTCTGCATATAATTTTTATCTTGCTCCATTCTAAACAAAATTGTCCGACGAACGGGAACATGAAATTCTGAGTAACAGTTTTTGTGATATTTTTGCTGCTTTTTAATAAAGCATATTACTCTACCTCTGGTATTCGAGTACTATTTTTTCCAACCTTATTTCACATTTATATGCTTACTCTGGTATATATATATTCATATATCATACACATACACATGTGTGTATGTGTGTCAGAGAGAGAAAAAGAGTGTCTGCAAACAGTGCAGAAGACATTCTAGTAGAAAAGTTCAGCACACTCGGGGTGGAAGCTGGTGGTTGTAAAAAGGCCATATATCTAAGCTGTTAACACAAGGTAGCCAGGTGGGCTTATAGTAGTTCTTATGTAAGCTCAGTTACTGCTCTGTTAGTTGGAGGTAAAAACTGTATTTGAATTGATGGTCTGCTGCACAATGTTGCTATGTTTTGATACTGCATAGTCTGCTGTCTGTTACTTCTATGCCTGTTGTGATTACCACTGTGATAAGAGCTACCAGAAACACTGACTACTGATACATTCATTATGTTGACCTGTACACAGAGACTTGCTTCCACATGTCTGAATTGGGCTGAGCAGCATGCCCACTGAAGACTACCAACAATTCCAGTTAGTAAACTCCTTTACAATACTCCATCTTAACAGTGATGTTTGTTAGTGCAATATCAGTCTGAGTTACTGATGGGTGCAGGCACATTTATTGATGAAGTGGATGTACTAATAAGCCTGAAATGTGATGACAGAAATATCTGTTGACACTAGTGCAGATTAATGGGCCAATGTATGAGCTGAGTGGCACTTTTGTTGATACCAGATAATCTAGACCAGTGGTTCCCAAACTTTTTCAGGCTGCTGCTCCCTTCATATCAATGGCCACATTCCTAGCTCCCCCACCCCAACTAACCATCACAAATATAGACCTCTTTCTGAAGCAAATTCAAAGCAACTGTATTTCACAAATAAAACTTAAACTAATGAATCCATTATTTTGTTGTTTTTACATGAATCATTACCCCATTATCACCCAACTTTTTACATGAATTGCTACCCCATTATCACCCCACTTTTCTTCAATGTTCCCTTAGAACTTTCCACCACCTCTAGGGGAGCAATACCATCCACTTTGGGAACCACTGATCTAGACCAATAAACAAGCTGCTGCATAAGTTGATTGATCCAAAAGAAAATTATGTAGACAGATTAATTGTCATAGCAGGCACTAATGTGCCTACCATGACAATACTACCAACTATGTGAGGGTGTCTGGTCAAGCAGTTAGGGTGTCTGGTCAAGCAGTTAGGGTGTCATGCTCATGATTGTGAGATCATGGTTTTGATTCCTGGATCAGGCAGTGTACTGTGTATTCTTGAGCAAAACACTTCATTTCACCTTGTTCTGCAATTATTTCAATATCTGATGTCTGACACACCATGCCTCATAGAGGCAATGTCAATTTAATGGAGGGAGTGAGCTCATGTACAGTACAAACATTTGATCATGATAGACAAATCATCTGAGCAGGTTGTTCAACAAGAAATTGCAGAGTCATCTTTCACAGATTTGAGAAGCTACTAGTTGACTAGTCTAAAAAGTGGTGATGTAGATATATCTGTTGATCTTAGCCTGTTAGATGGTTGTCAGTAGAAGTAAACTACCAATTTGTGGATTTACATTTGAAGCACTATCAATATAACAACATATGGTATTCACTACAAAGTGTTGCTGACTCAAGAAGCTAACATGGCAATTTATAGTTACTAGTATTACAAAAATAACAACAAAAACATCTGTTTGTGTGAATAATTGCATTATCTATTAACCACATTTGTGTTTTAGTTATTGTATAGGTTTTATTACCAGAACATTCAATCACTAAAATCTACAACCATCTTCAGAAGTCAACTTTGTTACATACTAATAGAAATAAAGTGAAAGACAAGAAACGAAAAAAAGCAAATGAGAAATGAAGAATAAAAAAAATTTCAAGTGATAAATTGATATATGTGGAAGTCAACAATAGTGGTAGTGTCTTTGAAACTGTAAACCAAAATGATTAGATAGCCAAGATATATTTTTATAAAGAGACTTAAGTTCTCTTCATTTTCTTTAATCTTCTGAAGTATTATAAACTAGCAGTGGTTTCTGAAGAAAATTTTTCCAAATGAAAGTAATAAAACATAAGAACACATGAAAATAATTTTCTTATTTCATGCTAAACATTTCAGAATTATACAATATAATATTTATTTAATGAGGGTTAATAAAATCTGTGTGTGTGTGTGTGCATGCATGCATGTGCATGTGTGAGTGGGTGGGCATATGTATGCATATGCATGTGGGTGCACATGCACATCTATTTGTGATATTTTTAGTTATTACCAAAATACAATATGAAGTAGTATTTGAATAACCAGCTAATTGTTGTCTTCAGTTGTAATAGAGGTGATACTATCCCCAAAATCTTCAGATTAAGTTATAAGACATTCTACAACTACATTAAAACAAATTTGCATATAAGCATGAGCATAGCTGTGTGGTAAGAGGCTTGTTTCACAATCACATGGTTCTGGGTTCAGTCTCACTGCATGGCACCTTGGGCAAGTGTCTTTTACTACAGCCTGGGGCCAACCAAAGCCTTGCGAGTGGGTTTGGTAGACAAAAATTGAATGAAAAACCCATTGTGTGTGTGTGTGTCTGTGTTTGACCCCCCCATGATTGCTTGACAACCAATGTTGGTGTGCTTACGTTCCTGTAACTTAGCAGTTCGGTAAAATAGACTGATAGAATAAGTACTAGGCTTACAAAGAATCAGTCCTGGGGTTGATTTCTTCAACTAAACAACCTTGGCTGCAATCAAATGACTGAAACAAGTAAAAGAATAAAAAAGAATATCAATGTTAAATCCTGTCCTATCATTTGTGAACTCAAGGAATCTAAACGAAAAATGAAGCTAAATCTAGTTGAGAACTAAGCTTCATGAATCTATGGCAGAGTGGAATCTTAACTGATCTTGTAAAAAAAAATTACTAATGATGCATCCTTTTCATATTTCACATTTCTACAAAATAATATATTTACAATTGCTCAATAAAATTTTCTCTGCGTCTTACTATTGCCATAAAACTAGGATCTTATTTATATTTCATACTGTGAACAATACGATCTTAGGTTACAGGTTTATCACTGCATGTAATATAACAAGAGTAACAAGGAAGTATTTGTGCACTTGGGTGACTGTAAACCCTTGCAATTTCTGCACCGCATGAAGGAATTGGCCCAAAATGCACCTGCTGATAGTGATTTATTGAAACAACTTTTATTTTCCTGGTTGTCCTCTAATGTCCAAGCCTCTATGGTGGAGATGACTCCCATCGAGCCAATAGCCTCCGCCGCCGACAGAATCACAGAGTATACACCACCAAGCCGACCCCAGTACCACTGCATACCTCTGCACACCCACCAGCAGTGTCAGTTTCCCCTGATAAGGACCTTGTTTTGGCTGCTATCCTAAAGGCAATAGCTGAATTAATGAGAGGAGGGCAACTCCTTCACACTTCCAGGCCACGCTCACCCAGACTGCGTTCTTTTGATTGCTCCTTCTCTCCTCACCGTCACTTATCCACTGCTCATTCATCTATATGCTGGTACCATGCCAAATTTGGAGCTTCAGCACAAAAATGTACCCAACCCTATACTTTTTCTCACCAGGAAAATGACCAGCCAGAGAACTGAGCGCAACACATTCTCTGCAGCAGCCAGCGGGCAACTGTGCATTTTTCATAACAGACTGGCTATCCCATGCCCGCTGCCTTGTAGATACAGATACTGCCTGCAGTATCTGACCATTAAAACTCTTCATGGATAAACTGCTGTTATCCCCAGTGACTCTACAGGCAGTGAACCATTCACCGATTCCAACTTTCGGCCAGATATCTCGTTCGTTGGATTTAGATCTGCGACATGACTTCAAGTGGATTTTCACAGTTGCAGATCTCTCTTACCCAATATCAGGTGCAGATGTTTTGCACCACTTCCATTAGCTTGTGGACATGTGCAATCAGCACTTATGGGATGCGACCATAGAACTTTCTGTCCCAGGTAAAAGGCCACTAACCACTGCAGTTAGTCCAGTCTCTTTCATTGCTGCCACAGATGACTCATACCATGCACTCTTAAACTCATATCCAGAGCCGACTAATCTAAATATTTTTACTGCTGCTCCAACTCACACCACCACCCATTTCATCAAAACTAAAGGTGCTCCAGTTTTTCTCTCACTCTTGCTGCCTCTCCTCAGAGAAGCTACAGGTGACCAAGACGGAATTTAACCACATGCTCCAGTTGGGCATCATCCACCCCTCTAATAGCCCCTGGGTGTCACCCTTGTATATAGTTCTAAAGCGTTCTGGGAACTGGCGGCCCACTGGTGGCTACAGGAGATTAAACTCCTTCATGGTGTCAGACAGGTCCCCAATACCTTACATTCAGGATTTTGTGTCATGTCTCCACAACTGCAGAGTATTCACCAAACTGGACTCGGTTAAGGCATACCATCAGATTCCTGTAAATCCAGAGGATATTCCAAAGACTGTCGTAACCACTACATTTGGCACCTTCGAATTCCTAACTATGCCATTTGGTTTACAGAATTCAGCCAGCACATTTCAGAGGCTCATAGACGAAGTTGTCTGAGACTTAGACTGTCTTCATACTCTTGATTGCTTTATCTACCAAGGTACTGTCAATTAGGATAGCTGGTCCCTCTGTTGGGTCTACATTTGGTAGACTCTCTTTCTCCCATTCATTCTCTTTATTGAGCAACCTTTCATAGTGGCATCTTACATGTAAAAATATTGTTGTTTTATGATGAATAGTTCAGTAATTATTATAGGTAATTATTATTTTGAATGCTTAATTACAAAATATGGATTACAGTAAATTGTTAATAGAAGGCAAAAATGAATGGGAAAAGTGCAAGTAGAAACCCAATAATTACAATGGTGAATATATAAGGACAACAGAAAAAAGATTCAGATGGTATTCAAGTTATTCAACTTGCTGACAGCAAATGATATCTGATTGTGATGACTGAAATATAATATTTAATAACAGTCAATAAAACAATGTTTTTTGTAATATTTTCAGTTCTAATCAAAATATGAAGCCTTATTTCAGCAGGTAGTTAATAATTTTTACATTCTGTTGTATTGGAATAACACTGGCTCGAGGAACTTGGAAAAGGAACCATGAAAATATTGACAAGAATTTAGCATTATTGATTGCCAGCGCTAAAGTAGCATCATGAGATAATGCATTTGTGGTACCATCAAGTAGATATCAATGTCAAATGAACATCTTATTCTTTAAAAATCAAAACTAAATTTTTCATTGGACTCCAGGTATAACCTTTGATGAGGTATATGGGAGAAATTAGAACTATTAAGTAACTGCCAACATTGGATAACTCTGTATTTCTATTGATTCTTACAGTGACACATAATTGTTGCATTTCCCATTTCTACATAAAAATAAATTTACAACAGATCTATAAAACTGTGTCTGACTAATATGATGGTTGTAAAACCAGGAGCTTGCTTATTTATCACATTTTGTGCTGAATAACATCCAAAAGACAATCGCTAGTTCATTACATTTATGATAGTGAGAGTGACAAGGGAGCATCTGTGCAACTTTGGTAGTATAAATACTAAGGATATTTTCAGTCAAAAGCACCACTTTATTGGTTTTCTTGTTGATACTTAAGAATAAGATCACAACAATGGCAGTATCAGTAGACTAAATACAGAAAGTAACAATTTAGATTTCTGTCTAAAATAAAAATCCCTGTATGTATATACATGTGTGGGGGTAGAGTGTATGTGTGTGTGTGCTTAATGGATAGTATAGTGCAGTGAAAAGGAGAGATTCATTGTTATACAGTACAGTGAATAGAAAAAAGAATTAGGATAGAGATGAGCGATAGATGAATGAGAGAAAGAGAGATGATTGACAGCAAAATGACTGACAGTGAAGTGAAAGACCAAGATGAGTGACAGTAAAAGGGATGCTAGAAGGATGAGTGAGAAAGAAATGAGAGGGAGAGAGATGAGTGGTTGAGATGAATGATAGATAGGTAAGTGGATCAGGCAGCAGATACAGACTCAATGGGGATATATTGGGTGAGAGACCCGAAATAAAGATATATTAGACCTCCCAACCTTCAGTACCATCACTATTTCAACATTCTTTTCACTATACTTGTATGGTTGGATAGATCCTCTCCAGCAGTAAATGTTGCCAACCATCATATCCACTTGACACCTCCTCCAAGATGCTCAGCATACTGAAATCAGTCTTCACTCCATCATCCCAAGTCTTCCTGGGACTCCCTCTTCTACAGGTTCCATCCACTTTAAGCATTCCACACTTCTTCATGTAACTGTTATCTTCCATACACATATGCAGTCTTCTGCCTTGCCCACTACCATGCAGCATGACATTTTATACACAAGCACCATACAGAAACTGTTTGTTACCAGTAGAGACAGTAGCACCCTGAACTTCCTCTAATCTGTTCTTCTGGCTACTATCTTTCAAAGCACCCACCTCCACTACTAACTAGGTTGCAGAAACTTTAATAATTCTCTGATTTGAAGGAATTGGCAAAATATTTTGAGAGAATTTATTTCACATGTGCTCCTAGTGTTTGCTACACTTGAGAATTTACCACAAATAAAATCTACCTTCCCCATTAGTCTGCCTCTGATTCCACAACACCTTTTGTGTGTCCATTAGTTTACACTGAGCACACTTGTTGGAATTTCTACCTTCTCCTTTTCTGCAAATTCAGCATTTCATAGATTATATTTTTATGATAAAAATATAATCTTTTTAGTTTTATTTTTTTCACATGTTTCTGAGTGAATAGGAGCAGGCATGGCTGTGTGGTTAAGAAGCTTGCTTCTCAACTGCATGGTTTCAAATTCAGTCCCACTGAGTGGCATCTTATTAAGCATTTTTTCTTCTATAGGCCTGGAGCAACAACCGAAGCCTTACAAGTGAAGTTGGTAGACAGAATATGAGAGAAGCTCAGTGTGTGTGTGTGTGTGTGTGTGTGTGTGTGTGTGTGTGTGTGTGTGTGTGTGTGTGTGTGTGTGTGTGTGTGTGTGTGTGTGTGTGTGTGTGTGTGTGTGTGTGTGTGTGTGTGTGTGTGTGTGTGTGTGTGTGTGTGTGTGTGTGCGCATTGCTATCTCTTTGTCTTGATTTCACATGGCTGTTACAAACAAGCACTGTCATCGTAGAAACCATATCCTTTATTTCCATTCTTCCATGAAAGTATGTCTAGCAATGTGGAAATATTGCCTTACGTGACAAGAGGTGAAGGTTTTTGGCAGGAAGGGCATCTAGCTGTAGAAAACCTGCCTCAAGAACTTCTGTCTAACTCATATGAGCATGGAAAAGTGGACATTAAAATGGTGACAATGTTTCTGTATATTCACCACATTTTGTCAAATTGCTAAAGTAAGCATTATCTTAAGTCTATAATAATACATAAATTGAAAGAGAGGTCTATTTTCCAGTGAGAACAATTAAAACAAGGTACTGCACATTGTAAAAGAAACTAAATACAGGGGTTGTGAATCACAATCGATTCAAGCATTCTTTAAGAACAATTAAGCCATGAAAAATAATTTTGAATACTCCTGCCTGTCATCTCCTTTCTCCATAATCACCAACTCAAGTAAGGAAAAAAATCTATAAAGATAACAACATCACTACACTGAAAGGAAAAATACTCATTTTAGGACCTTACAATGGTACATGATGGTAGTGATAGTGAATTAGAGAGTTTCAAAATTCAGTGAGATTCTAATAAATACTTGGTCTTAATAGATTATATAAGAGTAAGTCAGTTTGATGAAACTCATCCTACACCAAGCTTTAAACTGTAGTAGGATGGTAACTGATAGAACACTAATGAACAATTCTTTGATCAGCTTCTTTTACTTAATAGATCTACTTGAACAAATCTGACAGAGTTACTTAGCAATAGCAAGTTCCAATTAACTGAGAAAAATATGTGAATTATACTGCACTTTTCTCAAACCTCTTGACCGATCAATACACATGGCACTCCGTCGGTTATGACGACGAGGGTTCCAGTTGATCTGATCAACAGAACAGCCTGCTTGTGAAATTAATGTGCAAGTGGCTGAGCACTCCACAGACATACGTAGTTCTCAGGGGGATTCAGTGTAACACTGAATGTGACAAAGCTGGCCCTTTGAAATACAGGTACAAGAGAAACAGGAAGCAAGAGTGAGAGAAAGTTGTGGTGAAAGAGTACAGCAGGGTTTGCCACCACCCCCTGCTGGAGCCTCGTGGAGCTTTAGGTGTTTTCACTCAATAAACACTCACAGCGCCCGGTCTGGGAATCAAAACCGTGATCCTACAACTGTGAGTCTGCTGCCCAAACCGCTGGGCCATTGCGCTTCCACATGGATCAGTAGAGAAGTTAAATGAAAGACTATCTCTTTTACAATTTCTACCCTACTTTAGGAATCTTCTTTTTTTTTTTTTCCAAACAGATTTATGATTAATCAAAGCTGGAGGTCTCTTATTTTCTTGTGGTAGGGTTAATTATGAATTAAGTGGTAATCATAGTAAACTATAGACTGCAAAGATGTCCACCATCTTTCTTGAAAATTAGTTTTACTAGTGAATGAGATTCCTGCAACCAACTACATTGTTGGTAAATATGATATTTTTCAATAGTTTCTAATCACATCTCCAAATATCCCTTTAATTCTTTTAACACATTTAGCTTTTCTAAATATTTCACTTTTTAATGAAAAAAAATAGGCATCAGAGGGGCAATGCATATCCTGCGTGCAGATAAATTTTTTCACAAATCATAGTGTGTCTTAGCCATGCTTTTTAATTGAACTGAATTAATTTTTTTTTTAAGTATCATCATTATAAGTATTTATACTCTGGTGAAATTACGAAATCAACTTGTAAATAAACGAAACTCTCAAATCCATCACTGTACACACGCACCCACACACAGAGTTGCATATCTGTGTATGTATGCATGTATGTATGTGCGTATGTATGTACCTACTTGTGTCTACGCGCATAGATACACCATGATCTATACACATGCAGATGAAAGTCGATTCATATGAAAAAGAAAGTAAGCAAAATAGTATGACCACTTGCTTATCGGGAAATTTGTGAGTTCGATTTTAAAAAATTTTTTCCTTTCTTAAATAATCAAACCAAATGTTCGCTTTGAGCCACTCATCTGATGAGTATTTCTGCCAAATGTGGTCAAAATCTGTTCAGCTGTTTTCCAGTAATTTTGCAAGCACAGACAAACAGACAAAGACAAGTGATTACAATACCCTGCTTTCGCTTACAAGTGCAGGGTAAACATGTGTGTGTGTGTGTTTAAGTGTATGTGTGTGAGAGAATGTGTGTGAGAGAATGTGTGTGTGTGTTGGTGCCATTTAAAAAGCACCTAGTACATTCTGTAAATTAGTAAGCATCAGGTAGGGCAGCCAGCTGTAGTAACCAAGCAAAAATCAGACTATGGAACCCGGTGAGGCTCCTGACCTCGTAAGTTCCAGTCAAACTGTTCATGAGGTTAGAAGTAGGTGTAGGGGTAAATTTGAAACCTTTCAATAAAAGATTAATTTCATTTTTGTTGAGGTTTCTTTTCAACATATTTATAATTTTAGGGTGTATATGTTCTATGGGTTTATTTAAATTGCTTGTTTTACTAGATCTGAGGCCCAGTTGTAGTATGTTCTCACAAAAAAGGAGTTGTAATATTACATCCCCATTTCATGTTTCTGGAGTTCTTGCTTCTCAGTAGGTGAGAAAATATTGCAGATTCTATTTGCATTACATTACTTATAGTGTATGCCTCCTTTCCATCCACTTTTATGCTATATATATATATATATATATATATATATATATATGTATGTATATAATGTATGTATGTATGTGTGTATATATATATATATATATATATATATATATATAATGTATGTATGTATATATATATATATAATAATATTAGGGACAAAATCTAAAATTACAGGTAAAAACTCAATTCAAATCAATTTATAAAAAATTAAAATTAAATTGAGCTTTATAGATTATAATATATAAAAATATATAGTTTTAGGGAAAAGAACCAAGTTTCAAGAACTCATCAATGAAAATCCACTATCACATATAGAAAAATTAATAATTAAAAGCACAATAAATGAGTATAATATAAAACAAAGTAAATATCATAAGATAAAGATAGTATATATGTGAAGTATATTTGCCACTTAAATGCGGCTAAACCCTACGGGTGAATGATGAGTTTAGATCAGGCCTGACCAACTCGACTTACATTGTGGGCCACTTTAATCACAGGAAGTTTTTTGAGGGCCGCTTGTACACTTTATGCACTAATAGTCAAATAATCAAATTACAGAATTGAGAATTTTTCATACTTTTTGTTTGTTTAAAATGATAAAATTGTAGGCTATTGCTTTATCGCCACTTATAAATTTAAAATTTATTTTGAAACAAATGTTTTACACAATCAATTGAAATTAAACACAATACTTCAAGAAAGTATGAAGCGGACCACACGATAAAAGTCTGTAGGCTGCATGCAGCCTGCAGGCCTCAGATTAACGAGCCTTGGTTTAGATAATAAACAAACTAAGAAACATCTCATAGTATTCTGAAGCTACGACCCTAAAGTTGATGCAGATACAACATAGCTACTTCACAGAGAGAGAACAAAAGGAATGGTACAAATTGACAGCCAGTACAAAGTAACAACAACTGAGGTAGAAAAATATCAAGACGCAAGCAAATGGAAACAAATTAATGTGAAGGAAACAAAAAGTTAATTCTCTATAGATAAGGAAACAAACAAACCAGAAACTAACTACACTGGGGAGGAAATAGATTTAGATAAGGACAAAACAACAGAAAGAGAGAGTAGGAAGAAAAACCTCTTCATGGCCAATACCCTGCACTGACTGACTCAACAAAGATGATATAGATAAGAGTAAAAGCTGACAACAGCTATAAGGGTCTGAACTAAAAGTAAAAATGACAAGTTTGGTGTACAGGGTCAATGCTTAGTCAGAAATAACTATGAAAAATGAAAAAGTGGCTAACATAAGTCAGTGGGACATCTGATAACACCATTTTTGTGAAAATCAGTATATTCCTTGATATAGTTGTGTCAACAGCTATGTCCAGTGGACAAAAACAAAACCAAGTACAGTACATAACAACAATTTGGCTACAATTATCTAGAACATATAGGCTCAAATTAACATGGGGATTAGGGTGAACTGCCCAAGGATAATTATCAAGGATTACAATGAAAATATCTACATTCAGAAAAACATGATCAAAAGGTTGTTTGGAGGCACAATCAAAGTTCAAGGAACTTGAAGTGGAAATAATGTAGGGTAAGAAAGTAAAACAGTACCAATAATAACTGGAACAGTAAGTAGTGATAAAGAAGAGCATCAACATAAGCAGGTGCAGCCAACAACCCACACACTACACAAAACATTTTCAATTCAGTAAGGTAACTTGTGCAGTACCATCTCTGCACAATTCAAACAACAAAAACTTGAAACAATTATCACTTCATAAAATAACACAACACATACTCTGCAGAATCACTACTCAATAATATATCACAACTTAGTTGGTGTTGCAGATTAAAAAGTTACATGCATCACAGAACTCCAGTAGCCTGGTTCCCTCTTCATTTCAGGAACCAATACCGTGGCCCCCGTGTACACTAATCAAGATACTGGATTGCTGTCCAACATGACCATTAAAATCTCCAGCCACAAAAATGATAGAAATGTTGGACATAAGAAGCATCGGATGTGGCGTGCAACAGAGACGTCTGCGCTGGTATGGTCATGTGCTACAGATGGATGAGCAGAGCTGTGTGAAGGAGTGCCAATCCCGAACAGTGGAAGGAACACGTGGTAGAGGGAGACCCAGGAAGACATGGGATGAGGTGGTGAAGCATGACCGTCAAACGTTGGGCCTCACAGAGACAATGACGAAAGACTGAGACCTCTGGAGATATGCTGTGACTGCGGGGACCCGGCAAATAAAGTGAGATCACAGCTGTAGCCCACACCAGTGTCGCATAACCAGCCCACTCAAAAAGTACCTTTGGATCATAGGGTGACATGCATTGCTTGAGGAGACCAATTGAGTCAAGTACATCATCAACATTAAAATCAAATCAAACCACAATCAAATGGAAATTGTAGCTGTGGCTGATGCCAGCACTGCCTGTCTGGCTCCCTGTGCTGATGGCATGTAAAAAGCACCATCCGAATGTGGCTGATACCGGCGCTGCCTAGAATGACTCCCATGCTGGTGGCATGTAAAAGCACCATCCAAATGTGGTTGATGCCAGCCCCCTCTGGCTCCTGTGCCGGTGGCATGTAAAAAGCACCCACTACACTCTAGGAGTGATTGGCGTTAGGAAGGGCATCCAGCTGTAGAAACACTGCCAGATCAGATTGTAGCCTGGTGCAGCCTCCTGGCTTCCCGTCCAACTCATGCCAGCATGGAAAACTGATGTTAAATGATGATGATGATGATGATGATGAACTTACACTACCCATACTCTAAACTAGGTATGAGGAAGCATTTTAGTAGAAGGGGAACATGAATGAGTGCTTCTATGCTCAGAAAATTAATTAATTGGAAGCATCTTATATTAAATTACTGTTTTAGTCTTAAGGAAGAGTATTTTTCTTTCATTTTAAAAATGTTGTTAGAGTGTCTTTTCAAATTTGCAAGTTTCTAATAAGGAGACTGTATATTTACATACTTATAAACCAGTATCATATAGATTATTGCATATATCAAATCATTAGATATTATTAAACATAAAAGTATGCTAATTTTTATTACTATTGCTTCTTAAATCATTTTTTTAAAACAGGAGCATATGTTTATATAAATATGTGGCTATATAAAAATTCATTAGATATTAGTGGATATGTACATGTGTTTCTATGTGTATATAAGCAATGTAGGTATATAAATTTAGTTAAGTGTGCATCAACAATTATTTTAGTACATATATTAGGTTAAGCATGTAAAATTAAATATTTAAGTTCATGGTGCTTGGATATAAGTGCCTAATATAAACATTGTGTGTTACCACAAATAAAAACAATACAATCCTGAATTTTTATCTTAATGACTCTAGGCAACTTTTGCAAGTATTACAAGTTGTGAGTCAAGAAAAAAACAAGATGTAAAAATCATATGATCTATATATCTATAGAGTAGAAGAAATATGAGGAAGGAATGGATTGTAAGAAGTGGGAAGTGTTTGGGAAGTGAGAGAAAGATGGAGGAAGATTAAAAATCACAGATAAATGTGCAGGAGGAGAAAAAGAAGAGCAATTGATGCTTCATCCAAAGAAAGAGGAGGGACAGAAGGTATAGAGGAGGGAATTATATGATTGGCACTGTTTCAATCACTGTGATAAGGCTAGCTTGGAAATTGTTGCTGTTAATGTTGCTGGATATTGTTCAAAAGAAATTAACTTATTTGTCATTGCGCAAGTAGTCACAAGAGGTGGGGACAAATGAAGAGAAAATTAAATATATCACCACATGTCTGCAAGACTTATAGAGGAGGCGGATGTAATTGAGGTAATACATACTGAAGGCGTATGCTGATGCAGATGTATATAAATATCAGCTACGTTGAAACTTTCATTAAAGGCTCCCACATAATATAGGAGAAAAAAGGAAAGTTGCTGCAATATTGCAACAGAAAAGTAACAATTATTGCAGTTTGATCTTAGAATCTCTCCACCATCAATCAGTAAGTTACTTTTTATTTATTATCAGACTCAACTTCAGTTAAAACAAAGACTTTTTCCACAGCAATCAACCACAAGCATTCACATTTTATCCAGTGATGTAACAACATTTAATGCATATATGAGGTAATATCTGCTTAATCTGAAACTAAAAGTAAACAGTGTTTTGTTTGCTTGTTTGTTTGTTTTTATAATGTTGTAGTTTGTTTTATCTCACAGATGTTGCAGTGAGAGACATCGTTCTCTTCATTGTACAGCATAGCATGTAAATCATACTTTTAAAATCTTCAGCAAACTTTTTCTTTATACTCTCTGTAAATTTTACAATGCTTTAATTAAAAACAATGTTTTAATTAAAAATGTTCTTCAACCAAATAAATGTTCATTCCCATAAGACATGTATATTTAAAGCATGTTAACCTGATAAGTCCTAACCCTCACAAAACAATACATACCACAATATGTATTCTCATTTCTGAAATCTAATGAACTGGCAGTCAATTACATGGCTCTCATACAATTTAGAACAATGGACTGTACCTCACCAGAGTGACCACACACAGCAGGTGGATTGTACCAGATAGAGTTAAGTTTCTTTTCTTTTTCCAGACACACAGTACAACAATGAAAAGATCTGGACTGCTGACCATTTGGGCTAATGATTCACACATTTTGAACCCTGGCTGAAACAACATTCCTTTCAATCTTTAAATCATAAATATATATATATAACAATTATTTATGCCTTCCAAGAAGATGAGAATTTAATATGGGAGTCTGTCAATAACAACACTTTAAGTATTTTATTTAGAATAACTACAATGAACATGATAATAAATAAAACTGCACAAAATGTGCAGTAATAGTTGATATCCTGCTTCAAATAAACAACACATACATTTGGAAATTTAAAATATCTACATTCCATTGCACAAACTCACTAGAAGCATAAACCATGTGGCAGACCATGTGTCTATAGAGTGAACAATTCTATATTCTTTTACTTGTTTCAGTCATTTGACTGCAGCCATGCTGGAGCACCGCCTTTAGTCGAATAAATTGACCTTTGTAAGCCTAGTACTTATTCTATTGGTCTCTCTTGCCAAACCACTAAATTATGGGGACATAAACACACGAATATTGGTTGTCAAGTGATGGTGGGGGACAAGCAGACACACACACACACAAATATATATATATATATATATATATATATATATATATATATATATATATATACACACACAACGGGCTTCTTTCAGTTTCTGTCTACCAAATCCACTCACAAGGCTTTGGTCATTCCAAGGCTATAGTAGAAGACTTAAGGTGCCACACAGTGTGACTGAACCTGGAACCATGTGGTTGGGAAGCAAGCTTCTTACCACACAGAACATATCAGAGCATATTTAGAAAATATGAATATATTTGTTTTAATGGATATCTTAAAAGTAGATTAATAGGGTAAAAAAATCAGGATGGTCATAGCTGGAACGTTTTTAATCATAACTCTATTTGATCAGGATTATAACAACAACAACCTCAATATTTCACAGGCACTTAGCTCATCCATCCAAGATAGATGAAATACAAATTTAATTCCTGGCATAAAAATGATTAAACACAAAAACGCATTAGTCTAATAGTCTACAGTATCTACCAGCTTACTGCTTCTATATACAGTTTATTCAAAAAATCCTGCTTTAAATTTCCATATATAACACACAAGGATGAGGGATTTCAAGAATCATTAGAATGTTGGAAAAATGCTTTGTGACATTTATTCCAGATCTTCACATTCTGAGGTTAATTTTACCTTTCATCTTTCGAAGTTGATTAAAATATAGTACCAGCCAAGTACTGGTGTTTATGGCATCAAAAATTCCCCTCTCCACAAATTTCAGACCTTGTGCCTAAACTAGAAATAATACATAAAATACTTTTATAAAAATGATGGTATACAGTAATCCCTCACCATATCACAATTTATTATTTAAGCTTATGTTGATTCCTCCATGGTGTTGTATTGCATTTATAAAATAAATATATAGAAATTATAAAAATAATTTAAAAAAATATACAGTACAGTACTGTTTCTACTTCGCAGATCTTCACCTATCACAGGGGGTTTTGGAACGTAACACCCCCGGTAGTCAAGGGATTACTGTATTTTTTAAAGACTAAGTAGTAGAAAAAAATCTCAATAACACTCATTTATTATTAGATAAGGCTATGTCAGATAAGTGACATTGTAGATTGTAGTAAATCAGTAAATGATTTATCAATGGATAATGAACATTACAGCATCATTGAATTGGTTAACCATCAGATAGAGTTATTTAATTCACCATTACATATTGATAATGTAATTACTAACATGCAACATTCTGCAACACTTGATACCTCTACACATGAATCCAATAAGTCTGTATTCTTGTGTGAACACCAACAAATACCCTAGCATATGTAAACAAATAGAAAATAGAATATTTCTAACAATAATGAATATACAATCACAATAAGATGGACTATATAGTTTATTTGCTAATTAACTTCACGAGATATCGAAGATGATATATCAATGGTCAATATTAGGAGGTTTTGCATATCTTGGAAGGGAATGGATGTCATGAGATTATAAATAGAACTTGGTTAACACGGAAGAATATAAGAGACAGTTATTTTGGATTCTTTAGTTAAGCAATTATACCACTATTATAACTAGATCAATTATATGGGTAAAATGACTGAATATATAACTCACCTACTAAAGAACATCTATAATAATCTACCAATTCAATAATCAGATCATTGATCCTGATAGAATATGCTGTAAAACTGCCTGATCAGCAAATAGTAAACATATCACTTTGATGTAGTTTACTCTATACAGTGTGTAAAATATAACAATTTTTATTGAAGCAGTATCATCTACCAGTTAAAGTTATATAAATGACAGCTTCATTTGCTAAATAGCATCTCAGCAGCTGCCAGAATAAGGTAATTATATTTTCTAGAAAGCCTTTTTATGTATATTTTTTCAGTCACAGATTAACATTTGACATGAACTTCTGTGATAAACAATTTACTGCAGGATTTGAACACAGTATCCCAGGCATTCTTGTTATGCTGTGCATCTCTACATATGTTATGATAATAGTTTTGATAATTGTTAAAAGTTTGCTTCTTGTTTCAAATGCTTAAGTTTCAGATTAAGGATGATTATTAAAGCCAAAATAGTGAATTAATTTATTTTAAAAAGCTATGTACAGTAATACCTCACCTTACGAGGACCTGCTTTACAAGACCCTGGGTTTAAGAGCTTTATTTTACAATAAATATAAAAAGGTTAAACAACCATTTTGTGCATGTGGCAACACTGGTTCTGATGCATCTACACAGCTGCATATAGCGATGGAGTAAAATGACAGCATAAAATTTCATTGCTATGGGAAATTATGGCTTTGCTTTACAAGTTTTCACTTTACAAGCAGTCTCTGGGAACAAATTAACTTGTATATTGAGGCGTTACTGTATTATGTGAGTTTTAGTCCCTATTTCTCTATAGTATCTCTTCTGTTTCTAATGATACTAAACTCTATGGATACTTCTATTATTGTCATACATCAATACACAGACATTCACTAATGTCTCAACACTGAAGGTTGTGTCAAAATTATTTTAAAATTTGTTTTCATGGGGACTTTATATTATTTAGGTAGGACTAAAATCAAGACCTTTACTTCAAATGTTTAAAATGTCAACACTACATTAGAAATAAAATTATCATTTCAATCCCTACCAAAATTATATAGATGTATAGAGTAAAAATCTACATACGAGTAAGTACGTGGTTTTGAATGTATGTGTGTGATATGTATGTGTGTGATATGTGACGGGAAAGATAACTGGAAAAGAGTATAAATGAAATATAGAGTAAATTCAAAAAGAAAAGGTGAGATTAAAAGTCTGTA
>NC_142932.1:97981508-98051508 GCF_046866305.1 Octopus bimaculoides | reverse complement strand
AGAAATACATTTCCTCAAATGCCCAGGGGCATTGAAATGATAGATTTAGCTTCCAATAACATTCATGCTGACATGGTTACTACATCAAGGGCTGACACACCAGCTTCATGAACAGTGCAAAAGTCAACAGCTGAATTTAAGAGGGGAAGGAAGAGTTTTGAAGATGACCCAAGGCTTGCAACTACCACCACTAAGGAAATCATTGATGTATTCAGCACATGCTGATAGATGACAAGTGATTGACTATAAATCAAATAGCCAATGCTATGGCAATGGGCCTCTGAAAGGGGTCTCAGAGAGTAGCACCCCTGCTTTCCTGAGCTAGTTTTCCACCACATCTCTTAAAACTTGTGGTAGAAGCCTTGGTCTCAGGACCACACATGTCCAGAAACTGAGGTTGGGGGAAAGCAAGGGCATGTTCCTCATAAAAAAATCCAGCTCCAAAAAAGCCTCATGATAGCAAAGGAGAATGGGCACCAGCCAGCCTAAAGATTGGTCTGGGCTGCACCTGCCTACCTTGGTTGCTATGGCATTGAGGTAGATCCAACTACCCCCGTTAAGGGGACAAAACCCAGATTTAAAACACTGAATGATGATGACGATGATGATGATGATTAGCATATCCCATGAAAGAATTGAGAATATTCTGCACAATGAACTTGGCATGACAATGGTTTCTGCTCGGTGGGTGCCACGTCTTCTGACATCGGATCAAAAGCACACCAGGTTCATCACACCACAGGAAAATCTAACACTGTTTCAAATCCAGTTGGTTTCTGTGAACATTTCCTAACTCAGATTGAGTGAGTGTTGGCTTGATCACTTTGGGCCAGAGACAAAGAGACAATTCATGCAGTATCAAAATCCCTTCTCACCTGCTCCAAAGAAGGTCAAAGTTGTTTCATTTGCAAGAAAGGTAATGACCTCAATTTTTGGGGGTGCAAAAGACATTGCATTTTTTGACTATCTTCAAAAGGGACACACCATTAACAGAGTGTACTATGCCAACTTGCTTAGGCAGTTATGAAAGACTATCAAGACCAAACACTCAGGAAAACTGACAAAAGGGGTCTTGTTTCATTAGGACAATGCTCCAGCACACAAGTCCTTGCTTTCAATGGCTGCTGTGCATGACTGTGGCTTTGAACTGGTTGATCCCCCTCTCTTTGGCATTTGACTATTATCTGTTCCTTAATATGAAAAAAACACTTGGCTAGGAACCAGTGAGGAGATGACATCATATCTGCTGCTGATGACTTTTTTGATCAACAGGATGAAAGCTTCTTCAGCATTGGGATCCAAACACTGTAACACCAATGGAAGAAACATGCAGACATCAAAGGGGACAATTTGAAAAATAAACTTTATTTGGTCACATTCCATGAGAGTATCTTGGTCAGCCTATGAACTTTTCAGCCAACCCTTGTATTCAGCTTGAAGGGGATATTCTGGCACCTTATCACCATTACATTTACTGCTCTTTATGGCACCAGTCTACTCCTCCCGCCTGCCATGAAAATGAAAAGTAACTAGGAATCACCTCCACAACAAACTTATCCCCACTCCTCCCATCAAATATTAACTGCTCAACACTTTACATGAAGTAACCACTCCATCTCCTATTCTCCCTCTTCCTTTAGTTTTGGAATTTACATGGCAACCTCACCAGTACTGGTGCCACAAAAAAGGCATCCAGTACATTGTGTAAAGTGGTTGGTCTTAAGAAAGATATCCAGCTTTAGAAACCATGCCAAAACTGAAATGCTGGAGTAAGATGTGGTCCTCAGATTCCATTGGGTCCTGTCTAACTATCCAACCAATGCCAACATCAAAGGTGGACGTAAAAAATGACAATGATGATGGTGAATAAATATATTTCAATTATATCAAAGAAATATGAAGAGTTAATAAAGTACATTTACTTTCTTTTTTTGAAAATAAATATCAGGAGGTTGAGCCTTACAGAAGAGACAACAAAGGACCAAGATGATTGGCAATTCACTGTGTTTGAGAATACCTGTCCATCACAGCATAATTGAGATCCTAAAAGTTTTTGTCTATAAATACAACTAGATCCTGTCCCAGCACCCAATCTGTTCCTGTGAAGCATATATCTCATCTTATCAACCACCCCTCTACCATTCTTCTAACTATAGCCCTATTTAGTTGCTGTAATTATATGAGCAGAATTATGTATTTCATCTCATTTTTGTGCTACCAGTTATCCCTCTCCCTACAACCACTTTCTTTTGACATCCAGCCCTTACTCTCAGTATTATCCCTTCTCTTTCTGTGCCATCAGCTATTGCATCCTTTCCCCTGAGCTATACTGTATAACTGCTATACCTCATTCTTAACACTCTCTTATATCTGCCATCAACTACCTCCACCTTTGTCCATCACTCACTATATCCAACCCTATATATCTCTATTCTCCATCTGTCACTGTATGCTTTGTTTTCCCTCACCCACTCCCATATATAATCTCCATATTTCTCATCAATCTAGTTTTATTATTCAGCTGCTGTCCACCCTTTCTGCACTGCCACTCATCACCTCCTCCATCATGAACCACTCCTATATCTTATCACCTCACTCCCAAATATATTTACCATTGACCATGCTTCCACACTTATTCACCATTCATTAGTCACATACTGTTGTGAACCAACCCACACTTTCCCAACTTCCCCTTTCCAACTTTCTCTCCCTATCTTCTCTTCTATTAGCTTTCTTGTACCTTGATGGGTACACCCTGACACCTAATTACCACAAATTTTATCTTTCTTTGCAGTTACTCCTAACCACCCTTATAAAACACAGAGTAACTAAGTATCTCCTCTACAGCAAGACACTTGTTCCTGTACTTCTATTATAGCCTCTTAACAGTAGTATAGAGAGATTTTCTTTGTATAGTGAGCTACCTGGCAACCTCACTAGTGCTGGTGCCATGGAAAATATAACTGGTATACTTTGTGAAGCAGTTGCCATAAAAAAGGGCATCCAACTATAGAACCTTTCCAAAGCAGACATTGGAGCTTGACACGGTCTTCTAAGTAGTCAGATCCTATCAAACTGTCCAACTCATGCCAACATAGTAGATAGCTGTTAAGATGATGATGACTTTTAAAATGCAACACGTGAACTCATAATATATAATAATGTTTGTTTGTGTCAGCGAATTTGATATGTCCCGCATTATGATGACATATTTCATCATGTGTGACTGGCCTGAACAGTGTACCTTGCTGACTGAGCCTGCTTGCTGTGTCTGTCCACTATTTATCAGTAGTGGAACAGCCAACTTCTCACTTGGGGGTGTCTGTCACAACAACACATAGCGACCTGACGTAAATCCTTCACACGGACTTATTATACTGGCAGTTTGTTCCATACTTCAGCAACTCTTAGTTCAAATCCTTCTTCAAATTTTTCACTGTGTAGTCCTTCCATTTTGACACTCCTACAAGCATTTGTAACCTTGTTACCACTGTTATAACGGCACCGTCATATAGTGGGAGGTATCCTCGTCGCCTCTGATATGTCTTCAGTGTGTGTAGTTCAAATTCTCATTGCCACTGATATGTCCTGCATTATGACGACGTATTTCGTTGACTGCGTGACTGTCCACTATTTAATGGTAGTGGAACAGCCTACTTCTCACTTGGAGGTGTCTGCCAGAACAGAATTTAAGAATCTTAGAAATACTAAAAATTGTTTCAATTGTCACAAAGATGTCTATTTATTGTTCAATAAGACAAAAAGTATTCTTACTAGACCCTCTGCCCACAATTTTCAAATATCTTCAAAATGTTGGAATTTCAGGTTACAGAAGGTAATTTTTACAGATGCAAAGAGTAATTGGGTATATCAGAAATAGTAACAGTAAGCTTAGTCACATGAGAGCAGTAAAAGTTAAATGATATGTATCTCAGCATTGTTCTTGAGGTGGTTAGTTGGTAAAAAAGAGAAAAATCAGATAAAAATGAAATTTAACTTCATACAGTTGAACATCCTGTCTCAAGTATTTACCCCCATTGAGAATTGACGTGAACACAATAGAATAACAACTATACCTATTTGACATGTGTAATCTGTAGCACCAAATATCAATTCTGGGGCTCGGTAATATCTCGAACAGATGTAGGACACATTTGGTTCTCCTCTCACTAATACTTTTGCACTGAAATTAGAAACAGAGAGGGAATGCAACATTGTATAAATTTACTAACAATATTTTAAAATTAAAAATATGTCTGCAGGAAAATTACCAAATCTTCTTTGAAACCTTAATGCAACAACAAATAATGATTAAATGAAAAAACAAAAAAAAACTGTGTAATTAAAAGAAATAACCCATTGTATGATATCAAGATGTCTTTTTTGTCTTGCAAGTTATGTGGTGACCTTGCTGGTGCCATGCAAAAAACACCCAGTACACTCTGTAAAGTGGTAGGCATTATGAAGGGCATCCAGCTGTAGAAACCATGTCAAAACAGTAGAGCTGGACACAGTTCTCTGGCTCACGAGTTTCTGTTAAGCTGTCCAGCTCATGCCAGCATGGAAAACAGATCTCTGATGATGTTGATGAAAACTATAGGATTCCAACATAAGAAGAATCATTTGTTAAAGAGACAATATTTAATAAAAAACAAGGTATGTTTTTAACATAATGCTTGCATAGTTTTGAAGTATAGCAGCATTACAATTGATTAACTCTAATATTCAGTAGAGATTAGAGAGGTACAATTTATTTAGTTTGATGGGGACCAGTGCTTTATAGCAACTCAAAAGAGAATGAGACAAGAAATTTGTGAGAAGTTAAATTATTATATTTACATATGAACAAAATTACATACTGTGAATTATTTCAGTTTAGGAACATTGTAAATGTCTACATGCTTTGGTAGAACATGGAAAAGCAAAACTTAACAAAAATAGTAATCAATCTTAATAAGATTTACCTTCCAAAATCACATAGTTTCAGAATGCCAGTTTCTGGGTCAAGTAACAGATTCTGTGGTTTTATATCCCTGTGACAAACGCCTTGGGAATGAATATATGCTAGACTTCGGAATAACTGATACATGTAGAGCTGAAATGAAACACATACATAAAATATTTATTTTTTTAAATAACAGTAATCATTAATACAGTGCTCCCTCTTTACAAGGCATCTTGCTATACTGTGTCCCCACATATAAAGCAGGTGGTTTGATGGACCCCAAATAATTTGAAACAGAATTTCCCTCATCATCATTCACAACTTGCAAAAACCTTGATTAAAAGCAGAATTTCAGCGAATTTCAATGGAATACATACCTTAATTAACAGCTTGAAAATATTGCAATTGGTTACCATATAATTGGGTGCTAATTAATTGTTTTGTGTGCATAATTTTTGATTTTGTGATGAAAACACCTTTTTGACCGGTGAGCGCTTTTGACAGTTTGTTTTCCATGATTTGATTGGATTGTTTGAAGAAGCTTCCACCAATCAAAGGGGTCAAATGAGTCAAACAAATTAGTAGTTAAAGAAAGTAATTAACACCCTGGAGGTGCAATTTATATAAAAGGCAGACCATATTCCACTTCATTCATTACAATTTCAAGCTATCTTGCAGATATTTAAAACAATTTACCGTATGAATACACAATGCCTAAGAGGAAATCCTATTCTGTAAAGGAAAAGTTAAATCTGGTTGATCACATACGAAATGATGAAATCAGAGCCAAACTATCAAGAGAGACTGGTATTCCAGAGTCCACCCTGCATGGTTGGGTTAAGGATGAGGCTAACCTCAAGAGTTATGTAAATACAGTCATGGACAGTGAGGGCCTAGCTAGGAAGAAGGCCAGGACTGCCACTGACGGTGAAATTGAGAAAGCGGTTTTCACCTGGTTTATCCAGGAGCACAATGGTAGCACCCCACTGTCAGGCGCCATTATCAGAACCCAGGCAGAGAAATTTCATAGCCAGCTGCATCCAGAGCAACCTGACCAGCAAACCTTTCTAGCTACCAAGGGGTGGTTGTACAGGTTCCAAAAGTGCCATGGTATAGATCAGTGGGTAGCAAAGATCAGCAGACAGCCAAGCTACAGATGACTTCCCAGCTACCCTAAAGCAGCATATGGAAGCAGAGTCCCTCATCCCAGAACAACTGTACAATGCAGATGAGTCTGGCCTCTACTGAAGATGCTACCAAACAACACCCTAGCAGTAACAACAGCTGCCAATTAGACCTTGGGCTACAAACAGGTAAAAAACAGATGCACCACCTTCTTTGCCTGCAATGGGACAGGTACCCACAAACTTGGTTGCAGGCAAGTTTCGATCACCCAAGTGCTTCCACCATGTAAATATGAACAATCTACCAATGTTTTACAAACACTCAGCCAGGTCATGGATGACAGCTAGCATATTTGAAGAATGGTTCTTTAAGTCATTTGTCCCTAGTGTTAGGAGCCTCAACCTACCGGAGAAAGCTATCTTCCTGCTAGATAACTGCTCTGCCCACCCACAGGGAGACATTCTACAACCCAGGGATGGCCAGATCAAGGTCCTCTATCCACCCAAGAACACAACTAGCAAAATACAGCCCTGTGATGCTGGCATCATTCAAGCCTTCAAAAACCACCTACAAGAAGGAGCTCATTCTGGAAATGATAGAATTTCTGCTTAGAGTTCTAGACTATCCGAAGCAGCTTACCATCAAGGATGCCAGTTACTTGTCAGGCAGAGCCTGAGTTGCAGTGAGAAGGAAGACCATAGCCAACTACTGGAACAACATAGCCAACTGCTGGTACAGCCTTCCCACAGCCCCAACAGCCAGAAAAAGAGGAATTCATGGGATTCACTGAGGAGGAGAACAGCATCTAGAGGATCACTTAGAGGACACAATGACCCTACAAGACTTAGTTAACAGGTGGCAGGAAGCAGAGGAAGCCATACTCCCAACAGAGACAGACTAACAGACATCCAGATTGTAGAGCAGATTAAGGAGGAGCCAGAAGATGACACAGAGGGAGTGGAGACACCAACCCCAGCCAAGTCACACAGAGAGAGTGTCTCACACCTCAAGAGGCTTACAGAATACACTGAGTGTGAAGACTATGACCCAGTCTACACCATACACCTGAAGAACCTGCTCAGGCAGACACAGATTAAGATGAGGAAAGGACTGTGCCAGAAGCTAACAGACTTTGTTTATGTGATCAAATAAAAAAAAACTATTAAATGTGAACTTTCATACAATGTAACTTTATTAATTAAACATACTTTTAAGGGCTTTCAAATCATTCACTAGGTGGCATGACATCAGAAATGTAATGTAAAAGCATTTCAAAAGTATTTATTGAAAATTCTTATTTTAGAGTCAACTGGAACTACTTACGGAAGTAAACAATGTAAATATTTCTTAAAAGTTGTAAGTGCTTTAATTCATGATATTTTAAAGTAATTTATAGGTATTGTATAATAAATGTTAAACTTGATTAAATATGTTTTTTTTTTTGTTTGTACACTTTACTAATCAAACCAAATATCTCATTTTCTTCTATTATCACCTGCCCCCCACTTACTCGTGAATCTACAGCCCAGATAGAACGTCTTTTTCTTGGACCCCATCACCCACGTTATAGAGAGGGAGCACTGTATACAGTAAGCATTTTATATCAAAATTCCAATACAAGTATATATAAAATTGTCATTGAGATAAAATATTCCCTACTCAGCAACTGCAAGTGTACACAAGACCAGCTTGTAGTTATCCAACAAGCTTTGAATCAACTATTAAATCGCTGTATGAAGAAAGCCAAAAGATTGGATGCTTCAACTTCAAGATTGTCATGCACAATTTTCTAGAAGCTTGACAATACTGAAAAATTTATTTACACTCAATATGCTTAATAAAATATCATTACTTGGAATGGAGAATCACACTTTAAGTGAGGTTTACAGGATAGGGCAATGATTAAAATGAAAAGTTGTAAGTTAAGAAGTGTGAGAAAAATAAGAATTTGATGGCCAACATTGTGTCAATCTTAAATTTTTGTAAAAAAATGCAGAGAAATATAATCAATCAGCGATGTGACTATGAAATATGTCTGGCTTTAAAACTGTTATTTTAGAGCCCCAAAGATATGGCAACTGGAACTGTTGGTGACAGTAAACATTGCTGAGTTCTGTGTCATTGTGTGACTGTACTTGTATACACACACGCATGTGTGTGTGTGTGTGTGTGTGTGTGTGTGCACGCGCGTAAAGCCTGTGATGGTTGTTCCATTTTTCGCTGTGAATTATGGTTCAGAATATTTGTTTATTCTAAAATTAAAAGTAGAGGGGAGATTCAGTTGATATCTTTATAAATGCTAAGGAAACTTATTGAAAAGCTTTATAGTACCTTGTTAAGTTATATGCTGTATGAAATCATGTCCTGAAAGTAAATACTAGCTACTATAAAAATGATCATTGTCATCATCATTTAGTGTCCACTTTCCAAGCTGGAATGGGTTAGATGGTTTAACTGGAACTGGTAAGCTGGAGAGCAGTACCAGGTTCCAGTTGGATTTGGCTTGGTTTTTACGACTGGATGCCTTTCATAATATCAACCACTCCAAGAGTGTAGTGGGTGCCTTTTATGTGTCTGTGGGACAGGTGCCTATTAGGTGTCACAAGCACTGGCTATGACTATGATTTCACTAGGCTTGGTGAGTCTTCTCAAGCACAGCAAATCACCAAAGGTCTCAACCATTTGTCACTGTGTTAGTGAGACCCAACATTTGAAGATCATGTTTCACCACCTCATTCCATGTTTTCCTGGGTCTACTTCTTCCTTTACTAGAGAAAGGAAGTGTGCAATGGCTACTGTTTGCTATTTCATGATATATTTTCACAGAGAAAATATGTTTGCAGCAGAAGTATTCTGAAAACTGACCTAGTTGCAATTAAATTTCTTCAGCATTCTTGCTGGTCTTCAAATTAGGAGATTATACATTTAAATCTTAACTCTTAGGACAATGTGATCATAACAGAAAGTAAATGGTCACAGCTATAATGCTGAGCAAAAGCTGAAAGTCCAACCTCAATTAACATTTTGTAACTACAAATTAAGGGTGCTAGGCTTGCAAGTTTCTCCAATGAGCTACTCAACACTAACAGCTAACAAAGAAGTCTTCTTACAGTTGAATGTCAAGAATTTATCAATGTAATAAGGAAAGGAAACAAATATTGTTGGATATTATGGATATGCATAATACTAGATATGCTTATCAGAAATGCCATTATCAAGTGGCTTCACAATAAACTTCTTTTATGGTTAGTTTGTTGATTTCAAGTTTGTGTCTTTCAGTTACAAAGAGTAAGATAGCTGAGTTGATAAGGAACTAGACAACATGTCAGAAAATTGAATCTGGTCACTTATATTATGTTGAGTCTTAGCTCTCAAAAGTTATATTACTTTGATGTTTTACACTGGGTATAAAATAATTTTGTGACAGGAGTAAATATCAACTAGATCAAAACATTTTCATTAAGTTGGCACTGTGAACATTATAATTCATCATTTTAAGCAATGAAGACACTGCAAAGCCAGTGAAGGAGCCTTTACACAGTTGCTTGACCAGGTACAAATAATAGCCAAACTTTCTCAGCTCAGACTCTAATAACTAAAAAAAAAGAAACAACAGGTTGAATAACGTAGATCTAGATTCACTGCCTAACAAAAAAGGAGATGGAATAGTTACTGCTGGAACAATTGTTCATACATCTGTTGGATGAAATCTGACCTGATGTTAAACAGCAACAAGACACAACAGCAGCGATGTTATGGAACTGATGAATGTATATTATTGGTTTGCAGTGACAAGATCTATTTCTTCCAAGGGAAAAGCTATATGTGAAAGAGAAGCATTCTATTCATGAGATTTATCTTCCTATCTACTATGGAGATCAAATATAAGCATTAGTAGAATGGATTCTTGTGAGTCAGAAAAAGAATGTTTATCTGTGTGAGTGTGTAAAATTAACTCCTTTGTTCCTTCCTGAAAACACGATCTGATTTGACTGTCATCTTTTCAAGTTAGGTTCACATGAGCTGTTTGATTTAAATACAATTCAGATGGAAATAATTTCAGCATGACTAGGACCACAATAATATCAAGTAATTCAATTTCTTTGCACAGATTATTTGATTTTTATTCAAATTCATTACATCTTTAGCAGTAAGATACTCCACATCACTCTACACCAAAATATTAACTTGCTTATAGAGAACTCCACTGTATATCACTTCTTTTTTTATTTTATACTTCAAATAATGAACAACAGTGCCATTAGTTACAGGTCTTTGATGGTTCACCAAAATCCTGATGACAAGACTGGTATGAGTCCCTGTTTCTCAATGTAGAAGAAATTTTTACAAGAGACTGTTCAAAAAGCATGAATTTTCAGTTTTCTTAAAAATGCTTACATCTTTTGTTGATATAGGTATATATACACATATACACACCATATATATCAGCATTACTATTTTTGCATCCACTTTTCCATGCTTGTGTGGATTTGCAAAGATCCTTTCCAACAATGTCTTGCCATTTGCTGAGTTTCTTTGTCACTTTGTGTAAGATTCAACATATCGAGATTAGCTTTTACTGCTTCTTTCCATGTTTTTCTTGGTCTACCTCTTTCCAGGCACTTCTTTACCTAAGTATTACCCTTCACAATCATCCCATTTGTTCCAACACAGTCTTTGTTCTTGCACATTACAACTGATTCTTCTTATATCTAGTTTATCTCTCACTTCATTTGTATCATGTTGTTCATACACACTAATATTACATGTCTAATGGAGAATACTTGCTTTATGGCTTTTCAACCTCCATACATCTTCTGCAGTCAGTGTTGACTCTCAATCATGCAGTATTGAACTTCGTATGGAAGCAACATAAAATTTACCCCTCACTTGAAGAAAGAATCTCCTCGTTGCCTGATGAGGCATTAGCTCCCTGAACTGTTCCCACCTTGTCCTTATTCTAGCTACTATGCTTTCAGAGCTTTCTTCTCCATTGCTGATTAGGCTGCCCAGTTAACAAATGCTATCATCTATTTTTATGGAGCCTGCTAAGCATTGAAAAGAATTTATTTCAATACTGCTCAGGTCAGTTTTCATATACCTTTATCTCACAATTTCTATCAATCAAATTCCACTCAAAAGATATTAGTCAATTCAAGGTAGACACTCACAGTGAAGCACAGTGAGATTCAAACAAAGAAGCATATGGTTGCAAAATCAACTTCTTAACCATACATCAATGCCTGTGCCCAAATAACTCACAATAAATAACAATTCATTTACCTTAATATACAAGATTGGTATTGTCTGTTTAGACTTGCAGTAATGTCTAGCTACTCTATACACAGTCTCAGGAACATATTCCAGGACTAAATTCAGGAATACTTCATCTTTCTGAAACATTAGAAAAAGAAAAAGAAATTTAAGATTTTTAAACCAGATTCAAAAACAAACAATAATATCATGTACTGAAATACATGACAACATCAGTTAGTTAAAAGTTAGCAAGTTTAACTGGTTAACAGCTCAAGTCTCATCTACTGAAATAGTGTAGGTAAACTCTAACAAATCAATGAAAATTTTCAACCTCAAACAGGTTTTTTCTCCTTATATATATTTCTTGGAGCCACAAACTCAAAATAACTAAAGCATAACATTTTTCTTGTTACTGTTCCTAGATATCAACTTAGCATGAATACAATTACACATGGGAAATAATATGATCTTAACATGTTTACTTTTAATCAACTGTGTTTTAAAAAAGTTTTACATACACTTACACATAAAGAACCACTCTCATTTACAACTGAGCAACTAAATATAACCCAACTGTAGACACTACTCTTTACCTCAATTCCAATTAATAATCAACAAAAAGAGAGAAGGTTCCTTTACTTGTAGTGAAGGAAATGTATCTAGGAAGCTGGGCATCAGTGTAAAAGGGTCTTCTATTAAGTTACAGTGAAGGACACCACTCAAAGGAAGCAGTCAATGTGAATTAAAACTGATAAAGGGGAGAAAGTCCTGTAAGACAATATGTCTCATGAATCAGTGGCATGATAATTACATCCAGTCAAAAAATCCTAAGCAATAAATAAGCCACACCATATACTGAATAATAATTGCAATTGTATCAACAAAATTGATATGTATTGTTTTAACATTGCACTAATGAGTAGTGTCAGGTGTAAGCATTTATGAACTATTAACTGCATAAGAGTGCACATTTTTAGAGGTGATGGCAAGTAGGTCAATGATACAGAGAAAGAAGAGGGGGGAGTTGAACTTTGGAGCATGCCAAAGTTGATTCAGAGTGGTGCAGAAAGTGCTCCATCAGCACATACTCTGAGAGTGTGATCTGCTAGGAAGTTACCATTGCAAGAGATGAGAAATGCATAAAGCTTGTAGACAGGAAGTTTCAATAGGAGATTCATATGGACATGGTTGGAAGTTTTGGTAATGTTGAGGACAATAGCATTGCTTTCAGTGAACTTTTCAAAAGATATATGACTTATGAGAGCAGATCTCTGGTAGATTTAATTCTACAGAAGCTTTACTATTGCTCAATGAAGGAAATTCAAAGTGTAGGACATCATTGTTTATGGTTGTCTCTAGTGCCTTTGAGATTACAAGTGAATGCAACAAAATGGTAGTTGGTTGGGTCAGAGTGGTTGCCTTTCTTGAGAATGGGACACGGTGCAGTAGATTTCCAAAAATGAGAGTAAATCCCCACAGAAAATGAGACATTAAAATGCTTGGTAAATATAGGAGCAGTGTTTGAATGTAATGGAACATTGTAAAGGTCAGTAGCTTTGTTGGTTTAACCCTTCAGCATTTAAACTGCATTTATCCAGCCCAAATATTTTACATGTTTTATGTTCAAACTGGCTAGATTTGGCCTCTCACACTTACCATACAATGTCAATCTAAAAACATAGAATCACATCATTGAAATCTCAAAGCTATGAGACGATGCATGATTAATTCAAACCAATTTGAATAAACACGCATTATGTTTGACAGAATAATCAGAATGATAAAGGGTTAAAGCAATCAGAGGTATTTTCTACATTTGGTAAGTGTATGTAAGATAAGGAACTTGACAGGGTTAAAAGATTTGGTGGAAATTAACCAAGGATGTGAAGTGTTGAGTTGGATGTGAAGCAGGCAGTGAAGGTGGGGACTTTTCATTGCTGTTAAGGATTAGAGGAAAAGAAGATTCCACAAAGTTGGTGGAGATTCTTTATGTAAGAGATCAAGAGAATCAGCTGTAATTTTGGAGGTGGAAAGTTTTAGGGCTCAGCAGTGCACAAAGGATAGTGGTCTTACAAGAGTTACACTGTTCAGTTTTGGAAAGTGGGTGGGATTCTCCAAAGATTATTTTTCATCTGAACAGCAGCAGTGCAGTTATGTGTGAGTTACTGGGAAGTGAGGTGTTGACTGAGGGCATTAAGTTTTTATTGTGCGTATACAGAGGGACATGTCTAAAAGAATAGCTTCATTTACTTGCTAAGCTGTTTCTTATTGTCAGGAGTGAAACACATATGGAGGGGAGCGTCTGGAAGAAAGAGAGTACTGTGTAGTATGTGGTGAGTGTTGGATAGTTGCAATGAGGTTGGATGACCATGTAAGTATGATAGGTAGAAATAGAGTTACGGGTTGTCAAAAGTTAGGTCTTTCAGGTGAGAAAGAGATAAGTGTGTTTGAGGTGTCTGTGTGTCAATTTGGAAAGTAAACAGAGGATGACACAAGAGATGTAGAAAGTTGAGAACTGAAAAAGATTTGGCTTTTGGAGAAAGGTGAAATACGATATATGAACTTGATGTAGGAGAAAATATGGTCTAAGAGATGCTAATACTTTGAAGAATACACAGAGTGGTAAAAGGAACAGGTGTATTCTGGAGAAGACAGAGGGAGACTTTGACTCAGAGTAACAAAAAGTCATTATTGCTGAAATCCAAGTGAGAGAGGTGAGTGACAGAGTAGAGATTGCATATGCATTTTTGAAGTTTCAGTACAGTGTAGTTTGAGTGTAGCAGAGATGGATTGTAGATAGGATGAGAAATTTGCCTCTAGCTGGAAATAAGTGCTTGTAAGCTGGGCATTTAGGATAAGAAAAAGAATAAAATCTTATTAGCATTGCCATGATTTTCACCAAAAACCTGATGGGTTAATTCAGATTCTTTCCATAATATGACTGCCACTTTGAATTATCTTCCATGAAGAACAATTTTACTACAATCAATTATACTCGGTAATTACTATTTGCTCTAAACAAGGATATTTCAGATCACTAAATATCATCATACACATCGTGTGAATAAAAAATGCTCAAATTTGTATTATCGATACAAAACAGATTCAGTAGCATTCAACCTAAGCCAATACAAATACATAAAATTAGAATACAATAGTATTTTTCAGCATTGAAATTTATTCAAATTTATTCATCATGCAAATTATTTTGTAAATTCCTCCTATTTATCATTGTCCGTCAGGCCATAACAGAGGTATTTAAAACTTGAAACCCATGGCAACTACTATATGCTGATGACATTGCTCCCTCAGCATAATCTGTAACAGAATTAGAAAAGAAATTCCAGGTGTGGAAACAGAACCCAGAATTAAAGGGTCTTAAAGTTAAATTAGCAAAGACCAAGGTCCTAGTAAGCAAGAAAGTGGACAAGACCCTTCACTCTTCAGGTAAATGGCCTTGTTCAATATGCAGAAAGAGAAGAATAAAGGTGATACGCTCTGCAGGATGTGCAATGTCAGTGTATGTGTGCCAGAGTACTGGTGTATCATGAAAATGGTTAGGCATAAAAGGAATTATATGCAGTGTGAAAGAAACGAGACTGTGCTGATTTGGTCATGTGATGCAGATGGAGGAGGACAGTTGCATAATGAAGGGCTGATCATTTAGAGTGAAAAGAAGTTGTGGAAGAGGGAGGCCCAGTAAAACATGAGACAGAGTATTGAAGACTGATCTCAAAACGCTGAGTCTTACAAAGGAGATGACAGGGGACTAAGATATGTGGAAATACTGTACTCAAGAAGACCTGCCCACCACAACAGAATTGATATTCTAAAACAAAGGTACCACATAAAGAAGCTTTAGTGTGGCTGCTGATTGCACATAAAAAGCACCCAATACACTCTGTAAAGTGGTTGGCATTAGGAAGGGCATCTACCTGTAGAAACTAAGCCAAAACAGATTATGGAACCTGGTGCAGCCCCTGACCGTACCAGTTCCTGTCAAACCGTCCAACCCATGCCAGCATGGAAAATGGATGATGATGATAATGATATAACAAAACTAATTTACCTTTTCACCTGAGGAATAGAAAAAATATTTCAGTTTTACTATGTTCTGATGTTCCAATTTTCTCATGATCTGTAATTCTCGATTCTATAAAGAGAAAAAGAAAATAGAATTATTTTATTTTATTTTTTTGGCTCACTATTGAGATAAAAATGTGGGGGTGTGAGTAGAAAAAAGAGATGGCAAGGGGAAGCAATAAGGGGGAGAGAGGAGAAGCAGGAGAGAGAGTTCAGGGGAACATTTAATAATATTAAAAATTAAAATGAAAATAGAATTTTTATATTTTTCAGCTTCTCTTTTGATTAGTATTTTTTTTTAAAAACGGAATAATACGATATAGTTCAGTATTACATTCGATAATAACTGCTTCTAACATAAGCACAAGGCCAGACACTTTTGGAAAAGGGTTAGTCACAATACTTAACAGTAACTTTATCTTACTGAATCCCAAATGGATGGAAGGGAAAATTAACCATGGTTAATTTGAACTTGAAGCATAAAGTGACTGTAACTAAATGCCACAAGGCATCTTTTCCATTTGTTCTTATGAGTCTGCCAACTCATTGCCTTAAATTTTTTTTTTTTTTTTTAAAGTTTGCCTAGAGGAAAGGGCTGTGCCTTTGGTCTTTTCAAGCTGTCTGAGATTGGCGAGATTGATTTTGGTAATGTTCCATTTGAACTATTGCAAGTCAACAACAAGAGACAAAAAACAAAACATTTGCAATGAAAGAATCCAAAGGGCCAATTTTATCAGAAGAAAGGACTAATGTGGGGTGCCAATGTGGTCTGGCAAAAATTGCATGATGGGAGAAGAGAAGAGCCACTTGAAAGCAAAAGCCTCATTTTCTTTTTTCAAATTAAAAATCAAACAGAACGTTTTGAACACATTTGTGATTATCATATAGTAAATTCAATATCCAGATAGTAATATTCAAATAGTAAATTCAAATATCCAAATCAGTACCTTTAGCATCTTAAAGTACGTGGTAAAATCTGAAAGTTTTAGCATGATTTCATCCAAATTTAACAAAGAGTACAAATATTTTTATTACACATTTCAACATCTAGCTATTTGATGACAGAAAAACAGTTGACTGAAACCTTAACTATGTTCACTTTAATGTTTGTAATTCCTATTGCTTCTGAATTGGCCATGTAAGAAAAACAAAAGTCAGTTATATGTATAAGTTTTAATCCAACACTAAACACAAAATATACCAAACTTCACAAATCATCAGCATGATTAAACCTCCATTCGTTTTAGAGTTAGAATACTGGAAGTTGAAAAATTTATATTTATTTGGAATAAGTTTAAGAAAAATAATGAGAAAAAAACACATGGAAATCAAATTGTTGGATCAGGTGATGAAAGTTACAGAGAGAGTCATAGCCCAACTAATTAGGGAGAGAGTTAGCTTAGATGAGATGCCAGGGAGAAGTGCCACTGATGCTATATTTCTGGTAAGGTAACTGCAGGATAAATACATAGCCAAAGATAAACCTCTGTACTTGGCCTTTGTTGAGTTGGAGAAAACCTTTGACAGGGTCCCCTGATCCTTTATTTGGTGGTCAAAGCAGAAACTAGGGATAGACGAGTGGTTGGTGAGAGCTGTACAAGCTATGTACAGGGATGCTACCAGTAAGGGTTGGCAATGAGTACAGTGAAGAATTCAGAGTACAAGTAGGGGTTCACCAAGGATCGGTGCTCAGCCTTCTCTTGTTCGTCATAGTCCTCCAGGCAATAACAGAATAATTTAAGACAGGCTGGGAGCTCCTCTATGATAATAACCTTGCTTTTATTGATGAATCACAACCAGAACTAGAGAAGTTCCAGGTATGGAAGCAAGGTCTAGAATCAAAGGGCCTTAGAATTAACCTAGCAAAAACCAAAGTCTTAGTAATTAGGAAGGCAGCCAAATCACAGATCCCTTCAAGTAAATGGCCCTGCTTGATCTGTAGAAAAGGTGTAGGTAGAGACTCCATATGATGCACTCGATGTAAGCTTTGGGCACATAAACAGTGCAGCAATATCAGAGAAAGGTTAACAGGGAAAATAGCTTTTGTATATGGAAGATGCACAAGCACAATAAACACTGAAAATGCATAGAAAATAGACTCTATCAACTGCCAGGGGAGCAAGCTAGGGGTAGTAGATAGCTTTCGTTATCTAGGTAACCAAGTTAGTAGTGAAGGTGGATGCTCTGAAAGCGTAGCTGTGAGAATAAGATTAGGCTGGGCAAAGTTCAGAGAGGTCCTACCTCTGCTGGCAACAAAGGGCCTCTTTCTCAGAGTAAATGGCAGATTGTATGATGCTTGTGTGCGAACAGCTATGCTACATGGCAGTGAAACATGGGCTGTGACAGCTGAGGATATGTATAGACTTGGAAGAAATGAAGCCAGTATTTTTTGCTGGATGTGCAATGTCAGTATGCATGTTTGACAGTGTGTAAGCATCTTGAGAGAAAAGTTAGACATAAGAGGCATCAGATGTGGTGTGCAAGAGAGACAACTGCGCTGGTATGGTCATGTGATGTGTATGGATGAGTACAGCTGTGTAAAGAAGTGTTGATCTCTGTAGAGGGAACCTGTGGTAGAGGTAGACCCAGGAAGACATGGGACGAGGTGGTGAAGCATGGTCTTCAAACTTTGAGCTTCACAGAGGCAATGACTAGTGACCGAGACCCTTGGTAATATGTTGTGCTTGAGAAGACCTATCAAGCCAAATGAAAACGTAGCCATGGCCAATTCTGATGTCATGTAACTGGCACCCATGCCGGTGGCACCTTTCAAGCTTTGGGCCTCATGTTGGCAAATTGGCTGAGTTCTTTTCAAGCGTTAGGCCTCACAGAGGCAAAGTGGCTGAGTTCCTTTCAAGCAACGGCCCTCAGGGAAGCAAAGTGGCTGAGTTCCTTTTGAGTGTTGGGCCTCACAGAGGCAGCAACCAAGACCCTTGGCATTATATTGTGCTTGAGAAGAAGACTCATCAAGCTAAGCAAAATCAGTTGTGACAGATACTGATGTCACGCAAATGGCTTGTAAAAGCACCCATTACACTCTCAGAGTGGTTGGCATTAGGAAGGGCATTCAGTCATAGAAAACCATGCCAAATCAGACTGGAGTCTGGTGCAGCCTTCTAGCTTACCAGTCCTGGTAAAACTGTCCAACCATGGACAACGGACGTTAAATGATGGTGATGATGAAACCATTGGTTTCTGTTAGATGAAGCTCAGAAGGGTCAGATGCCTGATGACTTAAGAAATTCCTAAGAAGGAAAATTAGTCAAAACGCTACTTGTTTTTGGTAAAATCTTAAAATAGTAACTGTAAACAAAGACTATTATGTGCCTGACAAAACTCCTGCCAAAAAAAACAATGGAAAGTGGTCAAGCCTGATACATTAAATTCAAATCATAAAGAAACCAAAATATAAGATACTTTTAAAAAATTGCCAAAATAGCAATATAATCTTCTACATTAATTTGTTATTTGATAATTAGCAAGTTACCACCTTGATCAACTGCTTCATGAGTAAGGTTTAAAACTGCTAAACCAAATGAAATGGGTGGTTATGAAGGTAATAGTTAGGCTAGAGCAGAACAGAAACAACATGAATTCTGGGTTTCAATTAAGAATAGATGCCATATTTCTAATGAAAAAACTGCAAGTTTTACCTAAAAATAATTCATATTGCTTATTTGATTTGAAGATATTTGAAAGTTGTTAGGTTTTGATTATTAGGTTGTGCAAGCTAAGGACTAAATGTGGACTTCAGAAATAGAAGCCCACCAGCACTCTGATATTCAAATAACTTCATTTCTATGATAGAATAAATTCAAGACTAACAGAATTTTGATAAATTTCATGGTTTTAATCAATGGTTAGGATTTCTACAGCTCTATAGCATCAAAGAAATGGTCTGGTTCACAAAGACAATAGGCATAACTTGGCAAGAATGCAGTTATAGTTGGAAATATTAAATAAGTTTTCTTGAATTTGCTGCATAAGAGTTAGAAATGGGGATAGTGAAGTAGTTAGAACCTATTATAACCAGAAGTCTTGAGAACATTTGGTTCTTACAGAATACAAGAGTCTATTTTTTGCATAAAAAAGGTAAATTGTATGAGTCAAATATCGGAAGTGTAATGATAAATAGTTGTGAAAGTTGGACAATAAAAGGATATTTTCAACAAATGGAGAATGCACATAGCTGAATGTATTATAATATGAGTAAGAAAGTTAATGTATATGTAAAATAATTAAAAGTGAAGTTTGTAATTTAAAGCATTGGATAATATAAAAACTTTGGTGTGTAATAAAAATTATATGATGGTAACCAAGTCTGACAAAAATGCAGATAATTCTGGTTAAACTCTGGCAGTTTAAGATAATGTGTGAACTACTGAAGAATTTTGCTGATAGTAAGTCAATAATGAATATATAAATGGAGACAACATGAAACAACAGAAGAATTACCAATGCAAAAAACAGGAAACTATACAATACTACAAATTCGATCAAAATGTGCTATTATAAAATACAAAGACATAAAAAACAAACCTTATGATGACGATATTTATCCCAGGTCGACCAGGACAGACCTACTATCAAAAGACAGCCTAGTCATGACCCTCACATCTTTTATCATTATCTGATAGTTTTTTGGCAGGCGGGGAGTTGACTTAGCAAGAAAAGTAAGGGTAACATTTACAACCATTTGGGGACTCTAAGATTGGTGGAGAAAAGAGAAGAACCAAGACTCATGGGTTATCTTTAGGCAGGAGACTTGGTCCAAATTCTTGTAGCAAACTAGACTTTGCTGAAGGTGATGGTGTTAAACTAGGTACTGAATCATGTCTACCATTCAAGAAATGGTACAGTTCATTCAGTAAGTTTCTACATAAATTGCATATACATAATTTCCCTAACAAGACTTGGACTGATTTAAACTTATGATAGAAGATAGTTGTCCAAAAGATCACTGGGATCAAACCTAGACTCATGTGATTCTAAGCAAACTTTTTAATCCTGGGCCATGCTCGTGACCAGTACAAATTGAGAAATAAATTTTTCGCAAGTTGGATGAGCACATACAACTATATGTATTAAACAAGTACTAACCTGTTTAGGATATCCTCAAATTTTAGTGTAACTATACAATTTACAAAATGTTCACAAATGGGATGAATATATTTAGTTCTACTGTTGAACTGATGCCAAATATGACTAAATGTCCTTAAATTAAAAGGTACAAGTGAAAAAAGAAAATCTTTTAATGAGCTGAAGAGTTTATTTACGTTCATATATTTTCTTAAACAACTTGGGTTTAGTCATAACAATAAGATTTAATCAAAAGATTTGATTAAAAGTCACATGGTATATAAGTTACAGAACAATGTCAAGATGTTTTGTTACTATTCTATTGTGAAAAATAATCATTCTAATGTTACCTAATTACAACATAATTTGACCTTTTCTCATACATAGACACCATGTTAATTATAACATTTTTCTTTTCCAGTGACCTTCTGTAAAAAAAAAAAAATTAATGCTAACTAATCTTAAAGGGTATGGTGACAGTACTATAATAAATCTGTTTACCCTTTATATATATATATATATATATATATATATATATACATACACACACACACATTACTGTTAATCTTGACTTCTAAATAGAAATTGTCATCAATGAGAATAAATTTTTCATGAAAATTAAGAGAATATTTAATTAAAACTAAATCCTTTACAAAATCAATTAGTATAGTCTTCTAATAAGATGAATCTTTCATTAAAAGGTTTCAGAAATGTTCAATGAGACATTAAAAGATAGAAAATGGATAGAAAAATACTATTAGACAGAATAAGAAAGACAGGAGAAGCAAAAAGCATAAAAATCACTCTTAAAGGGAGTTGAAATCTTGCAACTTGTTATAAAATCTCTCTAAAATGGTTGACAATTACCAGTGGACAAAAATTTCAATGAACATTAGTTACTAATGTAGATCTGTATGTCACAATAGACAAACTGAAATTCCAGGTCAGCAAGAGGATATGTTCAAACATATTTTGGTGTGACAAAGCATATCTATCCAAAGACTTCTGACCCAACATTTTAGTCAATTTAACGAAATGGCCTACATTTCTTTGATTCTAGTGATTTAGAATTCTGTACTTCATTGGGAATTAGGTGTCACACTTCATATGTATATTCAAAAGGAGTCTATGCAAGAGTCATTCAAATTCATTTGCAGGAAGCTTTCACCTGATTTGTTTTTAATTATTCCAGTGATGAGCATTTCCCAGTGAAGTTTATGACCAAAGAAGGTGAATAAATACTGTTGTTTACTAACTGAATGTCATAGTAAAAAGACTTGAGGAGTGAACTGCAAATAAGTATTTATGTTAAGGTAGAAAATGCATTTTATAAATACTAGTAAAATTTAATTCAACTGCAAGTAGAAAAGAGAGATGTTCATTGATTAGAAAATGATTTTGGATTTTCAATGGCTGAGACATGGTTAAAGATAAAAATAAAAAGGCTGTGTCACATGATCCAAAAGTATGTTATGTGTATATAATAACACTTGTATGTTTTTAAATCTAGTTAGAAGTGCAAGGAGAAGTTTGAAGTGATGAAAAAGCAGTTCAAGAATACAGTATCTGAAGGTAACGTGGTGACTAGCATGTAATCAGGACTGACAGATTTTAAGTATTAAGGAAAATGATGATGCATAGTAAAGAAAATGAGTGATTTTCTATTGTCTTCTGCAATCCACAAAAGAATATTTGAACTGAGTGCAGCACATTATTAAACTAGTTAATTATAGAATGCCCAACTGCTTGCAGTATCTGTTAACAGCTTTATGAATTGAAACAGTGACAATTATATGCTACTGTCAATTACATAGCAAAGTAAATTATTTCATAATTATTAGAGCCTGAGTAAAGTGGGTTCTAATAAATATTTGAGCTGTGGGTGCAGATTTTGATGGGAGAAGTTGTAAATACTTGAAAATATTATTTTATACAATTTCTTTTCGCACATTTCTGCTTGATAATTTTATCTACTGGAAAGAAATGACCACACCATAAATGAAATTAAATTTCAAGTATTAGTTCCTTAAATGATTTTAAGACAATCTTTTGTTCATTGTCAACACATCTAGACTTTGGTGGTTAATAAGAAATCTTTCTCTGAAGATACTTTTACAAGCAACCCCCCCCCCCCCCCCGCCCCCCAAAAAATACACAGATGAATAAATGCCACAAATGTTTAGCAGGGAATCCTACTTAAAAACCTGTAATGGCATTCATCTTCCATACAAACTTTTATGTTTTAAAGAAGATGCAAAAGCAAACCAACATTTTTACATTCTTAAATTCATAAAAGAAAGGTGTCGAAACGCTTAGTTTTAGAATGGTGGCAGCTGATGAAGGAAATGTTCTCTATGTGGCCTGTGTGTTTTCCGTACTCTGTTTATGTTCGGTTTTTCATTCTGACCAAAGCCTTGGAAGAGGATTTGGTAGATGGAAACTGAAAGAGGCCCATTGTGCCCCAGCATGGCCGTAATCTAATGACTGAAACAAGTAAAAGATAAAATGTATGTGTGTGTGTGTGTGTGTTTGTCTCTGTCCCCTTCCATTGCTCGACAACTGGTGTTGGGTGTGTTTACATCCCAGAACTTAGCAGTTTGGTAAAAAAAAATCACCAATAGAATAAGTACCAGGCTTAAGAAACAAAAAAAAAAAGAGTATTGAGGTTGATTCGTTTGACAAAAACTCTTCAAGGGAGTGCCCCAGCATGGTGACTGAAACAAGGAAAACAATAAAAGAATATATATGTAAATAAAGAAAATCAAAAAATCTCTTTAGAATTTGGGATATTTCTGGAAGACATTTTTAATGGCATTTCTGAAATATCAATCAAGATATTAACCTTCACTAAAGTAGAGAAATTGAAAGAGAGTGTTCATTCACGTGTATCTAGAATTACAAAGAAAATGGTATCAGAAATGCCAGAACAATAATAACAATGAACTTACTGAGTAATTTATTTAGATTATATTTCAAAATATTGAAATATTTTCACTATATTTTCAATACAAGTGTGTAAAATATAAAGGCCAGGATTTATATAAACAATTATGTTAGACATGCTAATTAAATTCCATTTTCAGTGAAATTGTAGAAAAAAGAAGTTTAATTCTTTATAGTAGCTCATAATGTAAGTTAAAATGTATATAGTAACTAGCTCTGAAGGTCAAATATTTTATTTTTTCCTTTTTGACAACACAACAAAAATAATTTCTTTGAAGAGCCAACATAATTTATGCTTAGATGAAATCTAGAGTAAATGCATAGCAGTTCTTCACAGGCTAATTCTATAAGTCCATCAGTCTTAATAGTTCCTGAAGGGAAGAATCAATATAAACAACTCGTTATTTCAATTCCTACCCATTGAAGAGATAATCTTATTAAGACCATAACCTAATCAAAAATACAGAATTGTTGCTCACATTTTTGAAATGTGAAAACTGAAAGCTGAGAAAAAGGTCTGAAGTTGGGCATAAAGCCTAAAAATCTAAAAGCAATCTCATTCAGAGATAGAGAAAACCCAAATCAAAAATATGAAACTAGTGAAATTTAGTATTGTGTAAATAAGTCAACAAGTAGGTGAATGAGACTTGAAGTAGTATACTTGGCAAGTTGACAAATAATTCCAATTTATTTATTAGTGCATCAGCTGATAATGCAGAAAAACTACCAAACATAAGTACGATTTTTACCTTTTTTAGAAAGGAAACCTTATTTCTACAAGGACACAAATGCAAGGGAACAATGACTAGATAATGTCAGAAAGATATTTGAGAGAATATATTTTAGAAAATAAGAAGACATTCAGTTGATCTAGGAGAACCCAAACCTACCTCGAAAAAAGCAACAAATGATAATTCATTTCAAACAAATAAAATTAAATGAACTAAAATTGTCCTCATTTCTTTCTCAAGGCCAGATGAAGAATAAGTTCAGCACTGAGTGTCCAGTGGCTACAGTAATGACCCAAGCTAGTCAATGGTACTCATTTAAAGCTATGTGAATTGACTTTTGAGAGTAAAGTGATTTCATTAGATACACAGGACTGAACTGGAGATGAAATATTTGTTGACGTTTTGGGTCTACTTATACAGCAGCAATTTCTTTCTTATTAAAATTGCTGCTTATTTAAAATATTGTGAGAAAGAGAGGGGTGGGCAGAATGAGTACACCATGTCCCTACATGTTGTAAGAGGTGACTTAAATGATTGGTAACAGGAAGACATCCAGCTGTGAAACAATGTCTCAGAAAGCCTGTCCAATCCATACTAGCATGCAAAAGCAGATGTAAAACAATGAATACTCTCTCTCTCTCTCTCTCTTTCAAAGAGGCTTAGTTTATGCTTTAGAGTTACAGAATAGTTTTAACTAAATATTTCTTGGACCCTATTTTGAAAACTAAATAATTTGGAAAATGTGATATGAGAACTGCTTTCATTGTAAACTAAAGGGAGGCATTTTGTCTGATCCACAAACCTTCATGGAATTCTTCAAACAAAAGTATCACAGAGGAAATTCTTTCAATTTTACACAGCATGAGCTCTTTTGAATCTGATGGTTCTGTCTTATTTCTAAACTAGGGCCAGTACTGGACATGCTTTCCTATTGATCAAAGACAATCACACTTTTAAAGTCTTCAGTAAACAAATGAAAAAACAATCCAGCATTCTTCTAATCAAAAACATTAATCTTATTTGTCTTCTCCAACTTTGCCCTATAAAAGGATAAGTAAGGGCTATGAAGTAAAAGTATGGTAACATGCTAAATTACAAAGTAAATGTGCTCCTCAAAACATAAGGAAATCCAGAGTTACTTTAGACTACAGCAAGCATATCAATGTAATGTGATACTATATAGTTAATAAGGTGAGTGCCAGACAGTAAAATATTATAGAAAATGAAAGTTTTCAACTTATTTCTGAAATGCTACTGAAAGTTCATGCTACAGCCAACATAGAAACAATTTGAAATTACAAATTCTAAAGAAAAGGATTTTCTTTTATTCTTTTATTTGTTTCAATCATTTGACTGCAACCATGCAGGAGCACCACCTTGGAGGGTTTCAGTCAAACAAATTGACCCCAAGACATTTTTCTTTAAGCTTAGTCTCTTTTGCTGGACCACTAAGTTATAGGGACATAAACACCAACACTGGTTGTCAAGTGGTGATGGGGGGACAAACAAAGACACACACACACACACATATATATATATATATATATATATATATATACAACAGGCTTCTTTCAGTTTCTGTCTACCAAATCCACTCACAAGGCTTTGGTAGGCCTGAGGCTATAGAAGACATTTGCCCAAGGTGCCATGCACCAGGACTGAACCCGGAACCATATGATAGGGAAGCAAGCTTCTCCTACAGCCATGCCTGTGACTTGTTTGCAAGAACAAGAAATCCTAGAAAAAAAAGGCAACAAAATCAACTGGTGTGAGTAGGTGTGAAAACTTTATCATCGTCAATTTTCAGATTTTTTACTGTCATTTAAAAAATGCATATTTTGCGAATTAAAAAAAACTAGATCCGAAAAATACATCACCATATGTATACATGTTACATTAGCATTGATTAAACAGATCTGTAATACAGTTGAACTCTAAATACAACATAGATAAAATATACTAGTTTTCATGATACATGAAGGATGAGTGGGCTTAACTATACTATTTCGTTTGAAGTTTAGGCAGGTGAGTTAACATTAATTTTACTAATGGTACAAATTGAGAGAATTTATGATACTAGAACTTTATGTGCACATGCAATGTGTAAACAACTGCATGTGCATTCATTTTTTTTTTTTTCATATACATAATGTCTGTTTTTCCATTCTAACATGTGTTTGATGGGAATTTATTTGAGGTAGGATTTTATGGTTGTATACTCTGATTTTCAAGTAAAGGATTTTTTATTCTACAGGTCTTTGAAAGCACAGAGCAACTGGTCACAATGTCAATATTTCAATTAACTAATGACACGTGATGCTGTGAAACATCAATATCCATGCACATATGCCCATGCACACATGCATGTTCATACATATCAATACACACACACAGAGGACAGGCTTCCATATAGTTTTGCTCTACCAAATTCACTTACTAGATATTGGGACTGAACCTGAAGCCACATAGTTGCAAACTTCATCACACATACATGCTTGCATCTTGTATACATACACATATATATACTTGTAGTGGCAAGTATTTCTTAAGAAGGCAGTACTAAGTTAAAACTCCTTCCAACAAGTGTAGCTTGAAGAGCAATAAGCTTTACTTTTTCAATACACTACATTTAAGATGTAATCCCCAGTGGTGCTCCTACTACCAAAATTATGGGCCATGGGATTCCCTACATGAATTAGGTTAAGAGAGAAAGGGGGAGAGTGGGGATGCATAGATATATGTGTGTATCATTACAGATACAGAGTTATACACATATTCATTTTTTTTTTTTTTTTACAGTAAATGTGAAAGTGGAGGTCAACAAATAGGACAGCAACACTAATTTGAATCTTACGAAGTATTCATTTAATTATTAATATTTTTCATTTCTGCATTTAAAATATATATACAAATAATTTTGATCCGTTCATAATTTCAATGATGAATTAATATATGACATAGGAGAGATTATCCTAATATCTTGCACTTAAAGAAAGTGATGAATACTGGAAAAAGGTGACGATCCAGTGAAATAATGAAGCTGTTTACTAACAAGTGTTCCCAAATCTTGGCAAAAAGCAACATTAAACAAATAGTAATTAACTGATAATTTAAAAGACCTAAGAAGTTTCATTTTGAAAACAGAACAAGTAGAAATGAACAAATTTAAATACAAGAGCCATATTAAAAAAATGAATGCTATGTTGCCTTTGAGGTTTCACACCATTTTGTAAAACTATTTAGACAATTTGTTGAACTTCTCAGCTACAAAAGCTAAGTGATGAATATGAGAACAGAATTGAGAATGGTACTGAAAATAGAGTAAGAAGCAGATGTGTCAGTTGATAGCATCAATAGCCATTTCTAATGAGAAGTAGAAGGGAAAAGTTTTCACCAAAATCATTGAAAATATACTTAGCAAAATGTCAAACCATATATTTACTAACTATAGCTCTTTATCATGTGAAAAAATTCTTTTCATGTTCTTAATGTTTGCTCATACAGCCTGCAGCCAGACAAAACACAGAAAATGTTTTCCAAATGTAAGGGTATTATTTGAAGGGAACCCATATATGAATAGCACCTGTGGTGTGTTGAACAGTTTCATGAAGTTAGATGATGGTACAGACAAAAACAGGAAAAGAAAGAAACGTTTTTTTTTTTTTATATACTAATAACCTGCACTAAAATTTGAATATCTTCTCTGGTAGTTAATCATCTTATGCAATTAAGACAAAGTTTGCCTTTGAAGAAAGACGTCATGCATTTACTGTATGATGTCAAACCTTCTCAGCAACTTAAAAAATGACATTTTGTTATTTTATATAGTCATTTGCTAAGAAGATGATGGTATTTAAGAGACTAATAAAATGAGTTTGTGTTTTAAATGATCTGAAAAGGAGATGTAGTTGGGTGCACTGTATATGTAGCCTCTACTCTTAATGTCAAAAGGGTGTCTAAGCAAACAATGGTAAATCAACGAGAGCAGAGAATGGAGAACCTAAAAAAAAAAAAGGTCCTTTATTTTGTTTATTTTATTACAGTGATGAGATATCCTTTTTTCATGTTTTTTGTGTAAATCAATAAACTCTGTAAATTTGAAATTTTGCAGTGTGTCAAAAGCTGACAAGATAAGTTTCAGAAGGAAAATACAGATTCAAACACAAATGCAATAAAACTAATCAACAATGCATATAATTATTTCTAAGACAGTATTTTCTGACTCCCTTCCTTCATTTTAAAGAAATCTATCTTTACTTGTTGAACTTCATCATTTTGCTAAAGCATACCTATAGAACTGATTGATAACTTTTGTAATAAGTAAAATTCATTTACGTTTTTCAGGAAACTTTACGTACAAATATTTTTGTCAGCTTCATAAACAAAATTACAACAGTAAATTCAAATTTATTTTTGACCAGTTATTAATTTTCAAATATCCATCATAGTTTTGAATTCTATCAAGAACACTGCAGCATATTTTTGTCAAATATCAAAAAGAAAATTACTAACAAATTGAGTGATTTCATTCAAATTAATGACTATTTTCTTCAGAAAGCTCTATTAAAAAGCCATCCAATATCTAGGTGATTATTAACTTTTGATAAACATTAAAATGCCACAAAGATAATTTTTAAAGACAAAATATAAAAAGCAAACTTTATAGTGTAACATTTTTAATCAAAAGTAGTAGAAATAATAGAGATGTTAAAACTGATATAAGCTAATGATTAATATCAAATGTAACTCACTTTGAACCGTTTATCTTGTAAAACTTTCTTGATTGCAACCAGTTCACCCGTATCAGTAAGTTTGGCCTGGTAAACTACTCCAAATGAGCCATTGCCAATAACTTTTGTATCGGCATAGCCAATTTCTTGTGGTCGGTCTGGACCCTGACCAGGGGTGGCTAAAACTGTAGTTACTTTACTTCCATCTTTATCTGAAAATCAACCAAATAAGAAATTAAGAATGATTTTATTGTTATTTTGTTTTCAAAGAACATACAGAAATTTATGAATTTTTAATTCAAATATTTGACAAAAACACATCATTTTAAAACTTAATATATTTTAGAACCTACCAAGAACAAAATTAAGCTGTTAGTTTCAAGAAACATATCAAAACATCAAAGGATGATGCCAGGATCAATGATTTTTAAGCATTTTTGAATGAAACACATTGAAATCATAATTAAAACCAAGTGCTAAAATAAATTGCTAAAATAAACAATTGTTTTAAAACAAAAGACATTGATTTCATCCATTAATCTAAAATAGCTATGACATCATATGCAAGATGCTTGGTAGTATTTTGATGACATGTATTTTAATTTTGCCATGGGTATAGTGAAAAAGAACAAAGCTTTGGATTAAAATATCTACTTAAGAAAGAGGTGTAATTCTCATCATCTTATTCAGTAGTGAGCTAGCGTGTGCCACCCTTGAGTTTGCTGCCCTAGCTCCATTCCCACCTCATATACAAGATTATACAGCAGACCAAAAATGCCATCCCATAAAAGCATTACCCAAGGCAGATCATTTCCAATGTTCCCCCAACCCCACCTAGCTATGCCTCTGATCTTAGTTAATGAGCATTTAGATTTTTCTCCTTTTATGAACCCCTTTGATTCCTATTTCACTCAGATGGACCCTCATAGTCATTCAATGTTTAAAAAATCCTATCATACTTTTATAATTAAATATTATGAATTGTATAACAAAAATTATAAAAATATTTTTTGTGTTGTAGAAGTATAGCCAATTTAATGTACATAAATTTTAACAATAAAACCTTATATGGACCCTAGTTGAGAAACACTGATTTATATTTTCAAATTTGATACTTTTGCATAATCATTTTTAAAAGACCATATTTATCAACACACACACAAATTTCCCTAATTAGAAGTAAAGGGGGGTTACAGCAAAAAGATAGCAACCAGAATAAGGAAAGAGTGGAAAAAGTTCAGAGAGCCACTGTCTCTACTGGCAACAAAGGATTACTTCTCTCCTAATGAAGTGTTGATTGTATAATGCCTATGTGTGAAGAACAATATTGCAAGGTTAGAGACAGTGGCATTAAATGTAGATGTGTGAAAGCTCGAAAGAAATGAAGCAAACAATGACAGAATACAGAAGTGAGCTGAGAGAAAATATGGATGTTTAAGGAAATAAGCCATGGTATGGAAAAGAGAAAACTGTACTAGTACAAATATGTTGCATATGAAGGATGAAAGGTGGGTGAAGGAAAGTCAAGTGATCCAAATAGAAGGAATCAGTGGAAGAAGATGTGAAGAAGTACTGGAGGCTGAACTCTGGATGTTGTATCTCACAGGAAAAGATGACAAGTAACCTCAATAAATGGTGAAAAACTGCACTGGAGGAGAACCATTCAGCCAAAGCTGGTATGAAAAAACATGCAAAATGAAGATTACTATAACTACCAATATCTGAAAAAAAATTTGTGTGAATATTGTAATCAATATTCCATTTTACTGGCTTCACTTTTCAAATAACCTGTTGCAATTCCTGCAATTATCTAATCCCAAAGTAAAACAGTAGAATCCAAGGAAACAAGTGATGGTCCATGTCAACAGATAGATCATTTCACAAAGTTGATTGAGTTAGTTTACTGTGAAAAAAGTCTGGCATTTTGGGCAGGATGCTTTATGGTACGAGTTAGAAATTCCTAGCAATATTAAAATATACAGAAGTATGTACACAGCTCCATATATAATTTAATATTGAAAATAATTTTAGTGTTTCAGTTTAATTCAAGCCTCACTTCATACACCCACTCCACAATAATTATTGAGGACTTTATCCTCTATGGTATAGTCAGAAGTAAGAAAGTGAAAGATATATAATGTCCATTAATTGAATTCATTTTTTGGAGAGTTTATTTTGCTCTGGAAAATTCTTTGAAAGAAATTTTTGTTGAAAAATGAGTACAATACTAGTGCTTTAATTATTGAATACTTTATCATTATTATGATGCTAGTGCATGCTAATTTAGTTAGATATTTTATCTTGATGTTTGGTGACAAGTTTCCTCAAATCTCAAGAATTTTCCTTACAATTCTTGTAGGCTACAGAATGGGACTTTTCTGCAGGTTAACAATGCAAGAAGAAAATAAAAGTATAAATTATAAAATTAAGAAAATAAATTGTACTCAGTGATGCACTGCTACATCTTCCAATCTTCAGAGCATAACTACATTCCCAAAATAACCACTATTGCACATAAAAATATCAACCAATCTGTATGTATATTTAGTCACTTTAGTTGCCAACAGCCTGACCAATCAACAGGTTATTTGGTTATCAGTTACCAGCAGTACTATGAGCGACTAAACAGGCAACCCTAATAAGCCCAAATTTTTCGTTTTCCACCTCAATTTTTTCTTTTTTTTTGCATATAGAATTCAAATTCACAAAAATTTTCTGAAAACTCAAAAAAATAAAAAAGTTATGAGGGGATTATATGTCGTGCACAATTCTGTGGTTTCATATCAAAACACAAGTGCATAGGGCCAGTGCCCCAGCATTTCAGGTTCTAAGGGTTAATATCTCTATTATGTATTGAATGTTATGGCTGGCCTTGGCTAAAAAACACAAAACACTAACTGGAAAATTCAATGATAGAATGAAGTTATGTGTCAGTATCTGTGATAAGATCTCTGAACACCTGCTACAAAAGGCACCTATCATTGCCATGTCTGTGCAAAAGATTGTGTAGGTCATTAGAAGAACTCAGACACTCGCATCTATGCTGCTTGGAAACAATCAAACAATAGCATTGCTCAAAGTCAAGTTGCAGTGATCATGCATGGATATTTACCCACTTGCTCACCAATATATTAACAATTTTTAAACTTCTCTCAGAAGATGGTGACAAATGTAGTTGAAAACTCAGTCTCCCCTTCTTTTGCTTAGAAGAGGAAATGTAATATATTTTCTTCACTGATAAAACTCAAATTGTGTTCAATTTGAAATTGGTTTACCCATAAAGCGCTGGGATTTGCACTGACATACATGGACTGCTGAGCACATTTTATGAAAATGAGACTAGCATGCACACATAGAAAACAAAAAATAGTTAAAATATCTTCTTAGTATATAATGGTGGCAAGTTTTACATCATCTGAAAATTCATTAGTTGAACTATTTGTCCTCTTGCATTCTGGGGAGTATCAGAGCATTTGAGTGACATTAGACCCTAACAAACGCCCAAAAATAAAATGCATCTATCTGGGTCACAATCATGGCCTGTCAACATGTGCCTGATGGCCATGATTGTGACCCATTGAGCTTTATGTGTTAATGCATACATGTGTCTATCTGTCTGTCTCTGCATTTATACATATATATTCAAAGTCAACCCTTTTGATATCAATTTGACTGAGATCACTGGTTCTATGATACAAAGCTACACATGAGACCACCTCCAAAAAAAGTACTGTGACTTTGTCAACATTGAGAAAACTCATTTGAAAAATTCTGAAGAATTATAGCTATTCTACACAAATGATTTCCACTTCTGACATATACTCTCTTTTCCCTACACAAATGATTTCTGCCTCTGAAATGTGTACTTTTCTCCAAGCATACAAATACAAGCTGACTAATGAAATGAAAGTCACACATCAAAAATAGTTCTGGCTTCAATGCACAGTATTCACAAGGTCTAATGAAATGTGATTGATATACTGTTACTGAATATATATATATATATATATATATATATATATATATATATATATATATATATATATAAAGAGAGATTCTGTCTGTTTGTCCCACAAAACACAATTGAGACACCCTCTCATTTATAAGCATGGGTGTTTTATCCACTTATGGTGATGACAATGATGTGACCAGAGCTAAAGTGTCAAAATTTTCAAAGAATCAACACCTTTCAATCTCTCTCTCTCTCTCTAATTATCTTTCTGTCTTTCAATTTGGCTGGAAATTGTCCTGTAGCAAGAATGGTCATTCAAGGATGGTCTGTTATGCACAATTAAACACAGTCAGTCTCTCACACTCTAATGAGTTCCACAAGTAAAAAACAAAACATTCTGGGTTCAACTGAAAATTCTTCAAGGTGGCACCCCAGCATGGCCACAATCTAATGACTGAAACAAGTAAAAGGTGAAAAGAAGAAAAGATAAAAGAAAATTATAAGAGTGGGTGTATATTGTCCACTTTTACCAGCAGAGCTCTAAAGAAATGGCACCGCTATTTTTTTTACCTGTCTGTCACTCTCTTTCTCTCTCTCTAAAAGAACACACACACACGCACACACATGTATATTCATTCAAGTTTCAGATATACCTATTTTTCTAACTTCTCTGTTCAGATATACAAATTTCTTTCACATAAGCAGAGACAATCAGACAGTGAAGCCATATGCACACAGGCACAAATTCACAGTGAAATGAAAATCATTGACATACCAACAAAAAGACAACCACACAACACCTTGTCTTGCATTCCTGTAATATAGCATTGGAATTTCAGCAAAAACACTGACACCATTCAGCATTTGTAAATTCATTTCACTATTATTTACTGATATTCACACATCATTTGTACTTCTATGTCACTATAACTTACCGATATTCTGTATCAAAAACATTTCTCATTCCCTTAAGCTATTCTTCTATATGGTATACCTACTTTCCTTGCATTACTGTAACATAGTGTTTGAATTTCATTCCACTATTACTTACTGATATTTATTATCAAAAAAAAATGTCTCATAAAAAAAGACAGTCACAAAACAAACACCAAACAAATGCATGACGTGTATCAGAAAACGACGATGAGACACGCACATGGCTTGCAAATCAGAGACAGAGAAAGAAACCTCGACGTGCATCTGAAACCGAACATGAACAAAATTCTAGATAAATAAAATAACACATACAACTCATTATTGTCATATCATAAACAAACACAAGTTCATGTATGATATTGATCTTTCTTCTACTTCAATTATTAAATAGTTTTCTCTTCTAAAAATGCCCACATACAGATGTAAATTACCCATATAATAATACATTCAATGTGGCTCCCAATAAACAGTAAAAGTAATTACCCAATCAACAATGGGTTTTACTGCTAGTATATATATATATATATATATATATATATATATATATATATATATATATATTGTTACTGAATAACAATACATTTAGTAATAAAAAAAAAACTGTATGTAGTATAGGTGCAGGAGTAGCTACCAGTAAATAAATTCTTTTGAATGTTCAGCAGGCTCCAGATAAGTAGTAGATAGTTGCTAGTACCTAGGTGACCTAATTAGCAGTGGAAGAGGTGTCTGAAAGCATAGTAGTCAGAGTAATAACAAGACCAAAAAAGTTCAGAGAGCTATTACTTCTGACTGGCAACAAAGGACTCTTTTTCTAAGTCTAGGGTTGAATTTACTATGTTCATGTTCAAAGTGCAATGTTGCATGACAGAAAAACATGAACCAAGGCTGCATGAAGGTTGAAAAGAAATGAAGCAAGCATCTTCAACAGAATGTGTAATCTTAGTGAGCAAGAACATCATAGCATAAATAAGCTGAGAAAAACTGTGTAAGAATGTACAAGAGGGAAGAGTCAGCTGGTACAGACATGTGATGCATTTGGAAAATGACAGTTGGGAACAGAAATGTCAAGAGATCCAAATAGAAAGAGCCTGTGGAAGAGGAAAAGTAAGAAAGACAAGGAGGAAGATGAACCTCATGATGGAGATGATAAACTGCAACAAGTGTGAAAATGTTATGTTGGAGAAAAACTGTCCAACCCATGCAAACACAGAAAAACAAATGTAAAATGATGATGATGAAGACAATAAATGTAACAGTTAAATAAACAAACACAAAGAAAATAAGGTTATGAAATCCTGCTTAAGAACATTTTCATTTAAAAGCTTTATCTTGAAACTATGAAAAAAATATAGTTCATGGTATTATTCATTAATTCCAACTCACAGAGATAGTGAACAGTTTAATAGCAGCAGGAATAATAATGCTTCAAATACCATGATGAATCTTAGTTAAAACAAATTAATTTACAACGTCCAAATAATAACAATAGTTGCTACTGAATAACTAAAATACATGTCAAGTATTTCAAAAGAAAGAAGAAAGTGAGGAAACAAAAGTCCTCTTAGAATAAACTTTATGGGTAATGTAAGTATAAAAAATTTTTTTTTAATGGTTGTGGATATGCAAAAATACCTAATGATACATTCTTAACAGAATAGGACAAATCACTATTATTGTTTTTATTTTATTTAAGGAAGTGATATTGCTATAAAATATTTCCGAGAAAAATTTAGTTTAAAAAGTACCTTCAACATGGAAATAAACTATAGAAAAACACATAGAAAATCATTCAGACTACTCATCTGAATAATAACACAGAATACAACCACAGTCATACAAATACCAAAAGCTTTAATAATCAATAAATGGATGATGGTACAAATTAAGATATCTAGTCTTGAGAGAAAAGTGCTAAAATAGAACTGTTGCATTTGAAAAACCTAGTAAAAGGATCATCATCATCATTAACAACTAGAATTTAGTCCCAAATACTGCCAATACAGAGAAAGAAAACAAGTAGCAAAAATACTGTGCAAATGGCTGGCATTAGTGTTTGAAACATAGCTGCTATAATGGTAGCTGTCCTCAATTGGAAGCAGTAGTAGTCATTAGTCAGGCTTGCACCATCTTAGATAACACTAAGCAAATCTTCAACCAGCAACTGCACAACATTTTAGGTACAAAAGTATGGATACCAGTTTCTTCTTCCCATTTTTCACTTAAATGTTCCAAATGAGAATAATTATTAACAAATTAAATAATTATTGTTGACATGATATAAATTAAATAATGATTGTTATTAAAAAATCTTATTTTAAAACTCAATTACTAATTAAATACAATCCCTAACTCCTATCATGATCCTATTTCAAATAAAGCAGATTGAGTTCAAGTGGCCCCATAAAAGTTACCTTAGATATGTATGCTTGTTTGTATGTACATATGAATGAATGAATGAATGAATGAATGAATGAAAAGCGTGTGTATGTGTGTGCGTACACACACACACACACACACACAAAGTTGCCTTCTAGATTTTATCACAATAACCAATTTTTTAAAATTTATCATTTCGAGGAATGAGTATCATTTTTGTCAAAGAGACCTGTACTTTTGATTGTAATCAATGAAATCTACAACCAACATATGAAGAACAATTATTACTGTAAATCAAAATATGTCAATGGTATGCATCCAATATTTCTTCATTAAAATATTGAGACGAGCAATATTGAGACAGTTTTCAGAGATTCTTGATAAAGCCTTGATGTTTTCTGAGTATCATTAAAGAATAATAACAATAATAAATAAATGTTGACATTTCTAGTCATTTTTTTCCAGAAAAATATACAGAAGGAAAATGACAAACAATTTTTCAAATTCTAATCAACAACAACAAAAAAAAGGCCTAATTTATATCATGAGATTCAAATAAAAGAATGTTTATTAAAATACAACACTAAAGTTTTACAAATAGTTCTTTTGAAATCATGTTATTTACTAGTATGGCAAACAATAACACTGAATTTATAGGTTAGCCACCGTCAGTGAAGAGTTATAATGCAGGTATAGGAGATACTACTGCTACTATCAGCAATGCAGTAGACTGCATAAGCTGTGTGTATATGTTAGTACATACACAAATTATCAGGATACAAAACGTAGAATTATTTGTAGAATATTAAATAAATAATATAAATCAATTATATTAATTTTTTTAATATAATGAAGTAGAATTGGAGAAGGACTGGGATACATAGACTAGAATGAGAAGATTCATTTATGACAACATATGCATTAAAAAATGCAGATCACAATAATGATACTGAATAAACTATCAAGAAAATCACACATTGTACTTGGGTATACTGACAGAAGAAATTTATATTATATGTAAGATAAAATAATATTTTGAAAGCTTTTTAAAAATGTAGTATGCTGGTGCCGTAAAAGATGATTAATGGAGCTAGTTTACAAGTATGTTTAACAGCTGGACCATTAAAAATAGTATATGCCATAAGATATATTCAATAATGTTATATAAAATAATCAGTCATGAAATTAAATACTGATACAAATTTTGTACAGAATTACAAAGTAATGAATTCACTTTGATAATTACAATTACAAAAGGAAATTGTCATTGGCCAACTGTTCAAAAACAGTTTCTTTAATATTAAAAATATTAATGATTTTAATAATTTTTGCATGATTAACCTCATCTTTAGAGATGAAACATTTTTTTATAATTATATCTGCCATAATACCTTATTTAGTATGCCAATGTACACTCAACAGTGGCATATATCCAGGAATAAAACACCTGACGATTGGAGATTGAGCAGATCGAAATGTAGTGAGATGTACATTTTAAAAAAGTTTCATCTAAAAAGATTAAGTGAATAGTTTCAAAAATTATAATCATTAACAATAACTCTTCTCAAGCATTTACACAATTAATTGAAAAAGTTTTTATTAAGAACATTTGTAATAGTTATTTCATGCCTTTGAATACTATACACAACTAAATACTTCTGAATTTTACCCTTATACTCTAATATATCAAATAACATTAAAACAATGAATTTTGTCGAAATATGACAAATATAATGAGTCTCAGAGAAGATGGGCAAATTTAAAAGGATTAGAAAGACAATCAGAAGAGTTAGGCATAAATTAGAAAAGTAGTTAGATTTAACATTCAGATAATCAAGGGATATTTCTGAATGCCTTGAAGGCAACTGAAATGAAAGAAATTAATGTAGGATAAGGTAGTGAAGAGTAAGGCTTTCAGAAAGAAAATGTATATCGTGTCAATGAAAAAATATAAGTATAAAAAAAATCATGACCTAATATATTAAACAAAATAAAGTAAATAAGTCAGGTTCACAAAGTTGTGTTAACATCCTGTAATTAATGCAAAAGGTATAGAGTTAACAGGAGTTATAATTCCACAAACAGATGTCTCAAGCCAATGAGGGAGGTTCTACATAGTTACTGAACCTGCTTGAAATAGCTACCAAATCTCACTCAAATCACACCCTACCACCATTAATAAGAAAAGATCAAATTAGAAAATGTAGGCCTATTATACTCCTAAAAAGTGGTGTGGTTATGACTGGAATATCTTTTATCATGCATGCTGACAGTCAGGCTTGACCTGGAGTTAATAATAACAGCACAAGATGACATTTTCTAAAGTGAAAAACCAACAGTATTTCTTTTAACATGTTACAAAGTAAATTTTATGAAAAAAGAATACAATTGCCTGAACTGAACACAGTATGTAACTACTGTATAGTATTATTTTATCAATTTCTAGAAGTATGAACGTAATATCATTTTGAGTTCAAATCCTTATAGGGTTTGATTCATCTATTTGGGGAATGTACATTATTATCATCTGCATATGAATAAAATAGATGAAACAAAAAAAAAAAGACCCCAAAAAACTACTGGGAATAAGGGGAAATGTAACAGGAAAAGTTTTAAATGAATATGTAGAAACAATTTATGCAAAGTGGATATATACGAAGATAAGCATAAATATGTTGAAAGGGTTAAAGTCATGTCACAAAATTATACATGACCATAAGTTAAGTAAAACATTTAAATGCACCTTTTCATTGAAAACTGTCTGAAATACATAAAGAGGAAAAGAAATCTATTTAGATTGAGTTGCCAGGCAATTCAAAGAAACTGCCAAGATAATGGGAAGATAGATTTTGGAAACGTCCTCAACTTGAAAATAGTGACTCTACAACTAACCTTTTTGTAGATGTGACAAGTTTCTTTTTTTGTTGGACAAATAGAGTGGTCTTGCTAGAAGTCTGGACAAAAACAGCATCTTTGTCTTAAAAGATATGTTCAAGATGGCAGAGAAGGTCATTGCTAAGTTACTATTTCTTTGATCAACTTGAATGGAATGAGCCTGTTCTAAATCCAACAGAGTTTTCAGAGTTTGTGGGATACTGTCAGACATTCTCACAAATAAATGCAATTTCAAAACCTTTTTCTCAATACACAGCAGTTACAGCTTGAAATTTACAATGTCTGTTTAGGCTGCAAAGTATTGTGACTTAAGATTCAAAGTCTTGACCAGGTTGCAGTCTTGTCACTGCAATTGGAATCAACAAAAAATTGCATTCTGCTGTTCAAGAGTAACTACTGTAATATTGTTGTCACAACAATCTGCAATATGGCTAAAGGCTGAAGGTGAGATAAATTAGTAAGCATACAGAGCTTTTGTCATTCAAGTGAGCTTTGAAGTTCAGCAAGAAGATTTAGGAATGTAATTTTCCAGTGTGCACACTTTATGCTTGTACATCATAAAGTACCATTGAAGCAATGTGGCCAAAACCTTCCCACAAAATCCCAAAGTTTTAATGTTATTTGATTTTATTGTATTTAATTGTAAAAGACATGTCCTAAAGTACATTTTGGTGGAACTTGTGAAAATAATTATTTAGTCAGTATAAGCTGAACTTATTTCCACAAGATCTGGCCATAAAAGGACAATTGTGATAAATATTTTCCATTTGCTGGTAAGAAAATGAAAAAAAAAAATTTAGGTAACATTGTGCCATTTTATTACTGGTTATAATTATTGTGATGATAAACAGTTGTGAGAAAGCTTAACTTCAATTATTTGAAGCACATATTCATTGCATCTTTCTGGCTGTTAGCCTTCAACTAAAGATTATAACACAAATTGATTGAAAGTATTCCAACATTTGGTCCATAAGTATTCTGTTTCACTTCCTTCTCTGGTGCTGGTATTTTGCTCAATATTTGGATGATCTAAGGAAAGGGCTTATGATTTAAGGAAAGGGAATATTTTGTTAAATTTATAATCAACAGTGAATTGTATGTGTAGATATTAGCATCATTATTCATTTAGTTTAAATACCCATAATATCATAATTTTTGGCTTTTCATTCATGAAACTTTACTTCCTAAATGCTTTACTCATGTTTATGTAACTAAAACACCAAAGGAAATACAATGTAGTGTAAACTATAAAATACATATATTTGATTGAGAATTAGCTAGAAATATTCACTTAAAATAAGTGTACTGTGGCTAAAAATTTAGTCAATTAAGTCTCAAAAAATATTATTGATATATATTTTTTTATTATTATATGAGGGATAAACAGCAAAGTTAACTGGTATAAAGTCCGAATGTGTATGTGTGTATTGTGTCTGTCGATTATTCAACAAGCAATGTGACAATTGGCAGAATGGCATTTGCACACACAAAACTGTGTCATGCTTCTTTGCTTCTGATTGCTCATATTAAAACTTTGTTTATCTGTTGCTATTGTAAGATTACATATAAATATCTCAACTATTATCAACAGCATTTCATTACTGTGATCTTATTTTCAGGATGACCAGTAATAAAATGGCACAATATTACTCAAGTTTTTTTTCTTCTTTTTTCTTACCAGCAAATGGAAAATATTTATCAAAATTGTCCTTTCATGGCCAGATCTTGTGGAAACAAGTTCAGCTTACAGTGAAAAATACATCTGAGTCAATGTATGGCAGCAAAAAAATGGAAATGGTTAAGACAAATAAAATGCTGCACAGATTTTGAGAAGTCTGCAGAAGAAAAGAATCTTCTACCCAAGCATCAACTTGTTATACTTAATTATAGAGACTATGAAGCTTGATTGGCACACAAAGAAACAAATGGCAAAAGAACAAAAGCACAAAATAAAATAGAAATTTAGTCTAAGACAATAAAGCAACAGATTATGAATAGAAATTTCAGTGTCTTCTTTAAATATTTAAATTGTAAGAAATGAAGAGAGTTGCAGTCAGCCATGCCAGTAAGGTGCTGAAGGCTTGATTGATTGCATTTCATCCAAAGTACTGTACTGAAACTTTGGAATAGTAACTTAACCCTCAACAGACCAAACAATCTAGTTGTAAATAGGTGTATCGGGAGGGCATAAATAATTTTCTGAGTACTGATGATGGGGTCAGTGTAACTGATGTTCTGTTAGTTTGCAGAGTAACTGATGTTTTGTTAGGTTTCTCATGGGCTCCTGGAGAAGAAGTGAAACTGTTGCAGTGTATTCTTTCTTATCACTGCACAAAAAGACCTGAACTCAGAACGCAGAGAAATATAATTAAATAATTCCAATAATTTTATCTGATAATCTACTAATTCTGCCATCCACCAGGTTTTTTGTAATAACAAAATGTAAAACTATTGCAAATTTAAAACAGTAAAATTTCATATTAAATTTTCTGAAAAGCTATGAGGAAAAAATTTCACTTGTCCAAAAGAAAATGCAACAGGTATATTTAATGCACCAAATTCAAATCTTTCATGGGTTTTTTATGTAAGACATATCAGAAATAAATTAAGGTAAACAATAAACAAATTATCAAAACTAAAATAAAAATACATTAATACTATTTCTGTCAACACTTTAACAAAGGTTATTTCTCCAAACACACTGCTAACTCTACTGACATGAAGGAAAGATTTGTAATTGAAATTACAATAAAAATCAATAACTTGGGAAAGAAATATTATTTCACTTAATATTTGCTTTATTTTCTATGAAATGTCAGCTTAATCCACAAAAGAAAACAGTACAGAACAAAACTGATATCAAAAACAGCCCATAAGCAATGTGATTTTGATATGGGCAAAAAAATGTTCCTTAATAGGGTCAGTATTAGTAATCATGAGATTTGACACTTGGCTACATGCATCAAACCCCAAAAGCACTGTAATTTTATATAATATTTATATCTTTCATGTTTTTGTTGTTAGCCTGTGGCCATGCTGGTGTACCATCTTGGGGGGGGGGGGGGCTTACTTGAACAAACTGACCCCAGTACTTACCTTTCTTTAGCCTGGTACTTATTCTATTGATCTCTTTTCACCAAGCTGTTAAGTTACAGGGATGTAAACAAACGAACACCAGCTGTCAAGTGGTAGTGGGACAAACACAAACAGGTATATACACACACACACACATAATGGGCGTCTTTCACTTGAACATTGAATAACTTGTTAAAATGTAAACCATTTACCAAATTCATACACAAGGCTTTGGTCAACTCAGGGATGACACTTGCCTAAGGTGCCATGCAGTGGGACTGAACTTGGAACCAAGCTTCATATTTTCTTTTTCTTTTGTAAAATGAGATTATCAACATCTTCTGTGAAACTTTAGTGCAGGAAGGTATAACGGTGTGTGATCATTATTTATGACACTTGTGTATGAAATTAGCTTTGTGCATGCAAATGTAGCTGAAAAGCTGAGTAAATGATTTGAATCTCAGTTCATTTGAAGTTGGCATCTAGAAACATTTGAAAATGCTTAACTAACATGTTTCAATGAGGTTCACAAAAAACAGAAAAGAGAAGAAAAAAAACATAATAAAATAAGGGTGCACTGTCACTTTTTTCAGTACTAGCTTGATGACAGCTAATATTGATTTCATGTGGTTCTGCTCATTTATTTATATATATAGATATATAAAACCATCAATTAATGTCCACATTTCCATGTTTGCATGGATTAGAGGGAATTTATTGAGGCAGATTTTCTAAATTTTTTATGGATGGATGACTTTCCTGTTGCCAACCATCACCTGTCTCCAAGCAAGATAATATTTCCCATGGCCAGACATGATTTTCATGGGAGACTGGAAACAAGCAACCCTGCTTGTATGATGGTGAAGCTCGTTTGCAATCATCACATGATGTCAAAACAAGGGTACGTACACACACATAGGCTTCTTTCAGTTTTCAAATCTATTCAAAAGACTTTGGTCAGCCTAGAGCTATAGTAGAAGACACATGCCTAACGTGCTGCACAGTGGGACTGAACAATATAAGCACACACACCTAACCAGAGATTTATATGAAAGGAAAGGGAGACACTCATGACTTTCTAAAGAGCTTTAGCGCAAAATTACTACAAATGAAAATTGAAACAATGTTCAGACATGGATCACTGACAGCATACCTTTCTAAGACTAGAAAATGAAGTTAAAAACCATTAAGGAAAACTAAAGAAAGAATGATTTCCTTCATGACAACTCTTATGTGATTTGATATGAAGTAACCAACTGTTTCCAACCCGAATGATTAACAATCATTATTTCAATGCCATACTAAATCTTTTAACATTTTTGGTAGTCTCTAACATTGGCTTGTTTAGCCTTCAAGAAAATTGTACGCCATGGCATTTTATATCATTCACATTTCTCCTTGGATGTTTTTTCCTAGTTTCTTTTTAGTAGTGCTAGTAGACCCCTTTCAATGCTAACATTTAACTTCTTGTTTTTGAATGGATGTCAAATGCTTTCTATCTTAGCCATATAGTAAAGTGCCCTAATATATTGCTGTTCTATGAACAAAGATTATGTCCATCTGAATGCAACTTGTGTAGACTACTTTAATTCCACAATTGATTTCTTGACTCTAGATTCTTGAGAACATTGCTTAAAGTAAGGTGATTCTACATTAAACTATTTCAACTTCAGTAAAAATCTACACAAGTATTCAAAAACTGTATTTATAACATACAATTTTTTTTTCTTTTTAACAAGAATTGCTTTTTACTGTCTTAGGTATGTGTAGAAAAGAAAGATAAAGCATTGAAAACTTCTGAAATAAAAGCATTCAGAGTCAAGACTTGCAGAATTTGTAAGATGCGAAGAGATTTTAAAATGCACACCACTTTGGAATGAAATTTCCTTCACACAGACACACACACATATATATATATATATATATATATATATATATATATATACACACACACACACTTATATATGCTACTTTTCTTTTAGTCAATCAAATACACCAATGTAAATCCCTTAAACATTGAATGACTTGTAAATATGAACATCAACAATATATCTCAAAATCATTTTAGACATCCAAATGTGAAATTTTTTGTTATCCAAGTCACAATATAATTATACTAGGCAAGTATAGTCTTAGAATTAAAATAATTCCTCTCTCAATCTCCAATTAAACCATCATTTCTTAGCTTGTAAGAACCTATGTAACAATCAATCAGTCATATATTTATGTGACCTTTAACTTAAAATAGTTTTTTATGATTTAAATGTAATCCTCAGAATGCAGATAAAAGATAACTCGATAATTTAGGACTAGAATACAGATAAACATTTGATACACTACAAAATAATCTGGAAATGAAGGTTCAGTTTTCATTTCATCATTTAAGAATTACCAATATTGAAGCAGTCACAAATATTACTCCTTCAATTTTAATATCACCATCATTGAATGAACAAGAAATTTTAAAATAAATAATTGATAATTTTGTTGTCTTAAAATATTTGTAAATAAAAGAGGAATTTTGAGAAAAGGAAAACGTAATTAAGTTAAATTATTGTCATAAATCCCTGCTAGCTATCAGTTCATTTACTTAAGGATTGGCATTACTAAAATACCAATCCTTACTAAAAAATGTTATCACTTTAGTGCCCTTCCTTTTTGAACTGTAAATACATTAAGGTTAAAAAATATATGAAGTATTTCAAAATTTTCTGATTGTTAGTCTAATTTTTTTCTATTTTAAAAATATTCCACACTACTTTTTGATTAGTTGATTGATTCATTTACCTTATTTAATATATGGGTTCTATTCCTATGTATCCATATATGCTTAAGCTTGTTTTGAACCCAGAACCTTATTTCAAATGCTGAGTTTTCACTATTCAGCTCCAGTTACAGGATGAAACTGAAGTCTGTGCTGGATTTAGTGATTGTTTTCACAGCAATAATTTACTGCTGTTTTAATTTTATGCATTTCTACTATAATTTTGTCTTTTTGTATAATGGAAATTCCATTCAAGAATATTATGCAATTTCATTTCTTTTTCAGTTTTGCTTTGCCTCACAAATATTCTGTAATTCTTGACTTTAAAATGTTTCTCCTCAAACCAGAGCATTTCGGTGAGCTATCCTTCTTTGTTAAGATTTTCCACAAAATGTATGCAATCTTATAAAAACAATTCTGCTATAAAAATATAGAATATTATAAATACAATTCCTTGAACTCACAGGTAGGTTTTTACTGAGATTGAGATAGTTTACTAATAGAGCCATTTTGAGCGCTGTTCTCCTATTATATTGTGAGCAGATTCTTTGTAGCTTTGCAATAGAGCAAAGACTCTGTACATGTAGTTTGACCTTGTGGTCAAACTACATGTATGGAACGTGTCAAATATCTTATCCATGAAAACAAAATAAATATAACAATCTAAAATATTACACTAGTAGTTACCTTATAATAAATATGAAATCTGTGATTCTAACCTGTGGTGTAATATCATTTTTTACTCCTCCAGCTTTTACTCAACAGCTTTTCTAGATTACTTTCATCTCATAGTTACTGCTTATGAATAGCTGTAGACTTGTTTTCCTTTCACGAAGCAATGCTAGAAATGTTTAATTATAAAGAAAAAGTTCTCCTAAGAGAATTTTTTCCAGCTCATGCTTAAAGAATCTTCACAATATTACTAGAAATGTGAGTAGCTTTGAGAGTCATCTTCATAGATTAACTACTGATCATTGTTATACTAGTTAGCTACAGAAAACTACATATATTGCTCAAATTCAGTTTAACAATACCTAATTTTACAACTAACTAGCATTATTTACAATGAGATCAGATTTTATCCCTATCTTACATTAGTTTCTCTAATTTCAACAGATGTGTAATGGAAGAGGTCTCAAAAATGATTATTCATGTAGAGATCATCATCATTATTGATTTTATGTTCACATTTCCATTCTAGCACAGGGGCTTCTTGACACATGGCTGGATAGCCTTTGCCATGCTGGCACAGGGACTTCTGGAGGCTTTATGGTTGGATAGCCTTCACCTCTTACAACACAGAGGGATATGATGAACCTATTCTAAAAAGCAGGATAGCTCACAAGATTTGTTTTAAGATAAAAATACATACATTTTGATATTGCTGAATATTCATTCTAAAGATTATCAACAATTATGATAGAAAGGGCAAAGATTTGAAGGTATTTTATGAAATTAAGAAGTTTCATTATTAACTTTAATCAGTTTCAGTTAAATTCACCCTTATTATGAAACATATCATAGGATACTTGGTTGATTTATGATATAAATTTTGACCATTTGTCACATTAGATTTTGTACTCATTTATTGTTTTTGTTGTTTTGCCTTAAAATGGATTACCATTAGATTTAGTATTTTTGATCTTGAATAAAGGGGTAAACAACTCAATTTCTTTAGATATACACCTACATAAGAAGAACGAGGAATGAAAATTACACATTAAAAGAGGTTTTAAAATCAGATTCTTTGTTCTAAATACTACTAAACTCACTGCTATTAAATAGACAGAATCAACAATAAAGTGTTCCAATTACTATAAGACATTTGAGACAGTCGTGATTTTCTGTGTCAGTAAGTTAACTCATTTTGTGAAAAGATAAATAATCATCATCTTTATAGCTAAAGAAAAAAACCCATTAGTGTATGTACTAAATATTTTTTAACCCTTTAGCATTCAAACTGGCAATGTCAAGCCAAAATATTTAACCTATTTTACGTTGAAACTGGCCAGATCTGGCCTCTAACCACAACCCTACAACATCATTCTAAAACTAAACAATCACATCAACAAAATCCCTAAACTACAAGATAATGTACGATTAATTCAAAACAATATAAATAAACAAACATTACATTTGACAGAATAATCTGAATACTAAAAAGTTAAATGCAGTTAGTTACAACTAAATGAAATGCCATTAAAAGAAATTAAAATATTTCACCCTATATTTGTCTTTTGTAAGAATATGCAAATTTTGTTATCTCTAATTAATGTTCAGTTCTCAGAACTTGAATGTACAAAAATCGTTTGCATGGCTATTTTTTTAATTTATTCTTTTGGATAATTTTGCATTTTCATTGATCTACATAACTATTTTGTAAACACAATTTTAATTCTTGTTTTGAGAAGATGGATAGCAACAATAAGTAAAATAATTTAATAGGAAGCAAAGATAAATGATGATAGCAACTTTATTTCCTGGATTACTGGGTGATTATGGAAAAAGCCACAGCATCTGCAAGCCCCTATCTTTCTTTAAACTGTCCATGTCCACTCATGCTATTCATATATTTATAGAAAGCAATTGCAATGGAAATAAGATTTTGAGAAATCATATCTTGTAGAAATGAAAATCAAAGACAAGAAAACAATGGATACAGAACTGGAAAAGATTGAGATGAGCATTTGGATATACCAGAAAAAAAAATTCAACATAGAAGATGTACAAGAAATAAAATGGAAAAAATTTAAGAGCTAATGGACAGATACTTTTGTAAGTTAAAACAAAAATATTATTTGACATTACTAACATGGCTCAGTAGCCATAAACAATTAATGATACTATCCCCTAATAAATGAGTCAGCATTTAAACATTAACACAGTTGAATGGGTAAATCCATTGAAAGACTATAGCCAATAATGATATTACTGTAGCTTTGAAAAGCCAGAGCTCGACAAAAGAAAAAAAAAAACCTGTTAGTGTTGAAAAGAATAAACATATTAGGATATTAGTAAATGTTGCTTTGATGTAGAACAGCTACTAAAATAATCATATCCTTGAATTTATTGAAGAATAATTAAAAATTTTCTCCTTATTCCTATTACATCTAAAAAAGTCTTAAATTAAAATTAATAAAAAAGATCAAATTCAGTTGAAGCCATATAAAAGGTTTGATGAAATAAGAACGCATAAATACAATGGATTATCATTAGGAAAATAATTATGTCATCTATCTTACATATTTGCATCCAACTACAAAATGAGCATTAAGTCCATGAGTTAATGCAAGTGTGTGTGTAGGAAGGGAGACTGAAGGTTGCTCCAGTGTATTGGTTAACATGTCTGTCATGGATACAGATGATGCTAGCTCAAGCCTGGTAGCAAGTCTTTGGTCTGTTTACCATCAAGGGTTTTTAAACTTATTGTATCATATGCTATTATTTACAGCAGTAGAGTATATAAACGAATTGGCTGCTAGCTTGTATGGGATTCGAAAATTGATTTAGGCTGTTCAGTATTTTTTTCAGTGGAGGAATAGCTAAATTTGCCATTTATATATCTACTACATAGGTTACACATACACACACACTGAAACTAAGAGTTTGTCTCATAATTTGAGTTTCATGCCACTTCAATTTTCAGGTGAGAACTATTTTAACTTGGTAGTGTATTTATATCCTTTGGTGTGCTTGTATTTGTTCATTGGTTAACTTTTACATACTTATTGATTGGGTGGTGCTTTTATAGTCTCTTCATTGGTCATTTATGTTATTTGTTTTGAGATGTAGTGTTTGTATTTCTTGCAATTGTAGGTGGGAGAGTGCATTATTAACTGGTTAGGAATTGTTGAGAGTTTGCAAAGAGTGTATGGGCAAGCAAGAGAGAGAAATGGGAGAGGGGAGGTATGCAATGAGTGTAAAGATTGGGTACAGTTGAAGGGTAAATATAGGAATTGATGGATAAGGGATGGGGGATGACCAGTGATGCAGGAGTTGGGGAAAGATAGAGGGATATAGAAGAGAGCAGCGTCAGGATAGCTGGGCAAAATGCTTAGTGGCATTTTCGTCCATCTTTACATTCTGAGTTCAAATTCCATCAAGGCCGACTTTGCCTTTCATCCTTTCAGAGTTGATAAAATAAGTACTAGCTGTGCACTGAGGTTGATGTAATTGACTTACTCTCTCCCCCAAAATTGCTGATCTTGTGCCAACGTTTGAAACCAATATTATTATTATTATTATTATTATTATTATGGCGATAAACTGGCAAAATCGTTAGTATGCTGGATGAAATATTTAACAGTATTTCATCCATTGCTATGTTCTGAGTTCAAATTCTGCCATGGTTGACTTTGCCTTTCATCCTTCCAGAGTTGATAAATTAAGTACCAGTGAAAGATTGGGGCTGATGCAATCGACTAGTCCCCTCCCACCAAATTTCTTGTATCTATAGTAGAAAGATTATTATTATTATTATGTTATTAGTATTATTACTGTTATAATTATTTAACTATTGATCTTACTACTGATACTATTAGGGAGTTCAGAAAGTAATTGTGTTTTTTCACCAATATGAATCTGAATCAACCAATCACATCAGAATCAAGGTCAAAAGGGCAGGAACTGCCTAGAACTAGTATATCATCTCTTCTATCCAGAAGCTGTCATTCATAGTTATTTCGGTAATTAACCCCATGGAAGATAAGAACTTTATGAAACAACATATTCACCACTGCTTATTGTATGAGTTTCAAAAGAAAAGTACCGCTACAGAAGCAATGAAAAACATTTGTGAAGTGTATCTGGATGCAGTGAAAGCTCATATATGTCAGCTGTGGTTTAAAAGGTTTAAAGATGGCAATTGTGACATATCCAACAAGCCTCGCTCTGGAAGATGACTCACTCTAAATGACAACCTTTTGAATGAGACTATTGAAATGGATCCACATCAAAGCACCAGGGATTTGGTGCAAAAATTTAGTGTGTCATGTTCAACTATTCACAAACATCTCAAGCAAACTGGGAAAACATGCAAAGAGGGAATTTGGGTTCCACATGAGCTTACGTTTGAGAACTGAACAACATTCCAAAATCTACAGCAGTCTTCTAACCAGGAATAACAACCTGTCATTTCTGCAGCGCATTGTTACAGGTGATGAAAAATGGGTTTTGCATCAGATAAGGAAAAAGACAAAGATCATCATATAATGAGAGGCCAGCGCCAACACCTAAACCAGAACTCCATTCACAAAAATCCTTGCTCTGTGTTTGGTGGAACATGAAAGGTATCGTCCATTACGAGCTACTGGAACATGGAAGGACCATCAATGCAGATGTCTATTGCCAACTTGATCATGTAAATGAAAAATTACATTGAAAGTGGCCAGTTTTGGTACACAGAAAGGTGTTATTCTCCAGCATGACAATACACAGCCATACACTTCAAAACAAACCCTAGAAAAAATAAGAGCGTTAAGATGGGAAGTTCTTCTATATCCTCCATACTCACCTGACTTGGATTTCCATGTTCCAATCACTAAAACATTTAAGAGGCAAAACATCCAGAAACAGAGAGGAAGTTGAAAACAACCTTTCACACTTTTTCAGGAAAAGAAATAGGTTTCTTTGGAATGTAACATAAAAATGTTACTTTCCTGTTGAGCTGCAGTCATTGAAAACGGTGGTGATTACATCCTTGATTAAAACTATTCAGACAGATATGGTTTACGAGGGGTGTCTGAAAAGTTTTGAGCCTAACCTAGAATAGGGGCTACTATATAGTTGAAACAATTTTTTCTGGTAAGTACAATCTTTTCGGAGTATTCTTGCTCATTTTCATGATTCTGATATTTTAATTTTTTTTGTTGTAGATTTTTGAATAAACAAGCTTCGAATTTACAAGGAAAATGGAGAAAACTGAGTATCGTGCTGTCATAAAGTACCTTCATTTGAAAGGCATGACTCCATCAGAAATCCATGAAGATATGGTGAGAACCTTGACAGACAATGCTCCTTCATATGCAACAGTCAAACGCTGGGTAAATGAATTCAAGCGTGACATGGAGAGTGTGGAAGATGATCCATGACCAGGGAGACCTCCAACAGCAACCACCAAGGACAACCTTGACCTTGCTCTTGGTATGATAATGCAAGATCGCCGAATATCATGTCGTCAGATAGCCGAGAGACTGGGCATCTCAACTGAAAGAGCAGACAATATTGTGACAAAAGAACTTGGGTTCTCAAAGGTTTCTGCAAGGTGGGTCCCTCGCCTTTTGACTCCTGAACAGAAACGCACCAGGTGCACTTTGTCCACGAGCAATCTGGAACTGTTTGAAGCTGAAGAGAATTTTCTTGCTCATTTCATTATTATGGACGAAAGTTGGGTCCATCACTACCAGCCTGAAACCAAAGAACAATTAAAGCAGTAGAAACACACATCTTCTCCTACCCCAAAGAAGGCCAGCGTCATTCCTTCAGCTGGCAAGGTCATGGCATCCGTTTTTGGGGATTCTCAAGGTATCTTGCTGATCGATTACCTTGAAAAGGGTCACACCATGACAGGGCTGTATTATTCTCAGCTACTGAAACGCCTCCAAGAAGTAATCAAAGAAAAAAGGCCGGGAATGCTCACCAGAGGAGTCCTTTTTCATCACGGCAATGCTCCAGCCCACACCTCAGTGGTTGCCATGACAACAATTCATGATTGTGGATACGGGCTTGTTCCCCAGACTTAGCCCCCTCTGACTTTCATCTATTTCCAAAAATGAAAAAAGCCCTGGATGGTCGCCATTTTGCCAGTGCCAATGACGTCATAGACGCTGTAGAAAGTTTCTTGGAGTCCCAAACAAAAGAGTTCTTTTACGCTGGGATAATGGCGCTTCAGCACCGCTGGAGAAAGTTTTCAGCCATTGAGGGGGACTATGTTGAAAAATAAATCATCAGAAGTCTTGTACCATGTTTTATTTTTTTGAGGCTCAAGACTTTTCAGACACCCCTCGTATATTCATTTTTATATCATCTCTAGTAAAATACTATTTTCCAAACACCCTAATACATTGTTTAGAATCTATCTCTTTCTCTCTTTCCCCAGTACCATATTTGTGTATGTGTACTTACATGGGGGTATTAGTGCATAAAAGTCAACTAGAGCACATCAGCTGACACGTTATCTTGATGGTGTGCCTTTTCCACCCAATCACACTTTTCTTTCATACTTTCTTACCTTCTCATTTCCTTTACCTTTATTCTAATCTGCAATAATAACCTAACTGTACTTATTTGCATATATATATATATATATATATATATATATATATATATATGGGAGAATATACAAAAAATAACAACAGACGAGGACAGGTGGTGTAAATAACAAAAGTATATATTAGTATGATATATATATATATATATATATATATATATATATATATATATATATATATATATATATAAGGGTCTGTTTCTTTCTTTGTGTTAGGTTAGCACTTACAGGTTTACGTAATTAATAGTGGTCAGATGAAACACATGTACATTATATAAAGCATAAACTATCTGTTAGCTTTTCTATGTCCCTTTTCTGTACAGTGTAGGGACCGTGCAAATTAGCCTACATGGAGTTATGAAGGTCATTGTTGGACAACATCAAGCAAAGGAGTACAATGAAGAACTTATCTACCATGCCCAAACCTTTTGGTAACATGATGCACCTTCCAGGAAACCTTTGAGAGAGAGAGAGAGAGAGAGAGAGAGAGAGAGTGTGTGTGTGTGTGTGTGTGTATTAGGCACATGAAGAATCAGATGTAGTGTTCCAGAGAGAGAAGACTACAATGGTTAGGTCATGTGATGTGTAGAGTCATTTAAAATGAGTAGAACTTGTGGAAGACAGGGCCCTAAGAAGACAAGGAGCAAAGTAGCAAAGGCTGATCTCAAGAGCAAATGACAAACAAATCAACTGGCAAATTCACTGTGCTGGAGAAAACCTGATCATTATAACAAAAATAAGGACCTAAAACCTTTTCGTCTATGCTTGTATATACTGGGCTCCATCAAGCATTTCCCACTGCCTTAACATCCATCTCTACTCAGCACATATTACATCCCTCCATTCTTTGTGCTATAAGTTACTGCCTTCCCACTCCTGAACTCACTTTTATTCCTTACTCTCATTATCATCAATTCTCATACAATTTTCAGTGATCACCTCCATTCTGTGCTTCCAGTTATCTTTCCTTCTCCTCTGCCATGCTTCATCTTAACACTTGTCATATGTGCTAATATGCCACACTCATTATATCCCCACTTTACCTCTACATCTCCCTACCCAAAACTTTTAGATCTTACTTATCTCCCACCAACTTTCTGATTTATCACCCTTGAGCTACCTCTATTTCTCACACCTTACACCTCATATTGATGTTTCTCATAAAGCTGCTCAACACATTACATTCTTACAACCCCGACACTCAACCCCCTGATCCACTATCAGTCTCCTCTCTTATGCTCACATCCTTGTTCCTTGAGGATTTGCTCTGGCATCCCATCTTGTCTTTCTCCTAGCTACTCCCACCCAACCTTATATAATGTTGGGTAGACATGTATCTTCTCTATAGCAAGACACCTGCACGTGTCCCTCTACCACACTTTAACCGCCCAACATCTGCCATAAAGCCATCATCCTGCCTCTTTACTCACCCCACTTTTACTTGAGGGACATTTTCCTTTTCTTGTTTTTTTCCCTGTTTTGTATGTTACTAGTGACCTCACTAATGCCAGTGATACAAAAGAATGTAGAGTAGTTGACATTAAGAAGGACATCCAGCTATAGAAGCATTTGTTGAGAAGGAAGAAGAGACAGACTTGCAGAGAAAAACTTGCTGAAGGCCACAGACCAAATATGTGGTTGGAGCAAGGCCTCATCTAGACAAACAATGACAAAGATGGTAGAATAGTGTTGTAAATAGAGCTATAAAAGAGATATGTCTGAGCAGAGTGGTAAAAAACAAAAGGGAAATAGCAAGGAAAAATATCATTTAGAAGAGAAGTTAGACATCAAGTATAATTAGTAAGATAAGAGGCAGAAAGAATTTTTGCACTCTGCAACATGAGGATCTGAGACATGAAGTGTTCAGAATAGCAAGACTATATTAGAGAGAATCAATATGTTACTTGGGAAAAATGAATACTCGCTGATAACATCACACTTACTTTCATTGATGCTGCAAAGGAGTCATAGAAGTGCTATTGCAAAAGACTGCTGAGGTGGAGAACACAAGGGAGAATAAGAATCTGCTCTACATAGATCCACTAGAAGAACCAGCCATTTAAACTGACAACAGTATGGTAGATAGGGCAACCAAGGATATGAAATCAAGAAGCAATTGGACCAGAGAAAGTTGACGAGACACTTAAAATATCTGGCTAAGTGGGATATAGTTTAGTTCTTCAAATAATCAATCATGTAATACAAGATGCCATACCCAGTGACAGGTGTAGCAGCACTGTTGTAAACTGTTACAAAGGCAAAAGAAATGCTCTGAGGGAAAAGAAACCACAAAGGCATCAAATTACTGGATCAAATCATGAAAGTTAGAAAGTGTTATTGCATTAAGAACCGGATTAACCTAGATGACATGCAGTTTCGTGTTGTACCAAGAAGAGGTACCACTGATGCAATCTTCCTAGTGAGACAGCTGTAAGAAAAATGCTTAGCTAGAAGTAAGCCACTATACCAAGCATTTGTTGACCTAGAGAAGACTTTTGACAGGGTCCCTAGCTCTGTCATCTGGCAGGTACTAAAGATGCAAGAGGTAGATGAATGGCCATTGAGGGTCATACAAGCTATGTATGTACAAAGACACAATCAGTAAGGTAAATTAATGAACACAACAGTGAATTTAGCACACAGGTAGGGGTCCATCAGGGCTCAGTTCTCTCCTGTTTATTATAGTCCTCCAAGCTATAACAGAGGAGTTCAAGACTGGCTGTCTGTAGGAACACCTATATGCCTATGACCTTGTTCTAATAGCAGAATCTGTGTAAGATTCAAGAAAAATTCCAGAAATGGAAGCATAACCTGAAATTGAAAGGCCTTAAAGTAAACTTAGACAAAACTATGTTATGATAAATAGAAAAGAAGATAGAACATTAGAGAAATGGTTATGCATGGTATGCAGAAAAGGAGCATGTTAAAAGAATTCTATACATTGTTCCCAGTGTAAAAAGGCTTTTAACAGAATTCCATGCTCTGTAATCTGGTGGTTAGTAATGAAGCTTAGAGTAGATGAATGGCTTGTAAGAGCTGTATAAGCTATGCACAGAGATACAGTTAGTAAGGTGAGAATGATTAATGTAACAATGAATTCAATGTAAAGATAGAGATATATCAGGGCTCAGTTTTCATCCCTTTCTGTCCAGAAGAATGAGACTGGCTACCTGTAGAAATTCCTTTATACTGATGGCTATTTGTTTTTATAATTAAATTTGCAATAAGATTAGAAAAGAAATACCAGACATGGGAATGAAACAGAATCGAGAGGCTTCGCAGTGAATTTAGCAAAAATTGAAGTATTATTAACTGGGGAAAATGTTAGGACTCTGCTATCCTCAAAGAAATGACCATGCTTGATTTGTAGAAACTAAATAGGTTATAATTTCAAAAGTCATATCTGTTTTAAAAAAATGGATGCAGAAGAGTTGTAGAGGGTCGACAGGCAAGCTAACAGAGAAAGTAAACTTCGTCTGTGGCAGGAAGGTGCATAGGGATAATAAGAATTAAAAGTATATACAAGATATTTTATCTAATGCCAAGGCTGCTTTCTAGTTGTCAATGGCTTCTGTTTCCTAGGGGATTTAATTAGCAGTGGGATATGGGTTTTGAAAACACGGGTGCTAGAGTAAGAACTGCTTAGAAAAGCTTAGATAACTTTTACTTCTGCAAGCAACATGAGTTATAAAGGGCAATGTTGTTTGGTAATGAGATGTGAGCCTTGAATACAGGTTTGTGGAGACTGACAGATTTAAAGTTTTTGCATCTCACAGAGATGATAAAAGACTGCACTGATAGGTGACATGTTGTGTGTGAGAAGACCTGCTAGCCCATTCATTTTCTGGCTTGTGCCTACCTTCTACACATGAAAGAAAGCTTGTGCGATTGCCTGGTAGCAACCAGGTCTCTGCACATGGCTGAATGCTTCTGACTTTCAGTTAATTTGCTTTTGTTACTACTCTACAATGAATCGATGAGAGCAATTATTATTATTAGTATCATTATTTTTGTTGTTATTGTTAATGTTAAACAGTTAAATTAATCCTATTTGTATGGTCTATGATAAATAATGCAAGGGATAAAATTTTCAGAAGCAAACTGATGTTAGCATTGACATATGTACAAATATTGACATAAGCACAAGTGTAGTGACTATACAGATCAAAACGTAAAAGTTGAAAAAGTGAGAGCCATTTCAGTCACATATTCAATAGTCATAAGATTTTATGCTATAGACACATTATATTTAATACATACATACATAAATATATATATATACATACATATATATATCTCATTATCATCTGACATGGGTAGGACAGTTTGACAGCGAACCAGTAAGTTGCAGGGCTGCATCAAGATGTGTGTGTGTGTGTGTGTGTGTGCACACACACATGTGCAGACATGGTTGTGTAGTAAGAAGTTTGCTTCCCAACCACCTGGTTGTGGGTCCAGTCTCACAGCATGGTACCTTGGGCAAGTATCTTCTACTATAGTTCTGGGCTGACCAAAGCTTTGTGAATGAATTTGGTAGGCAGAAACTGAAAGAAGCCCATCTTGTGTGTGTGCGTTAGTGTTCCTTTGTCTTGACATTGTAACAATAGTTGTAAATGAGTGTCACTGTCATACAAGCAGTGTCATTCATTTCCAAGATTTTGCAAGAATATGCCTGGCCATGGAGAAAAAGGTGAGGGTTGACAGTAAGAAGGGCATCTGGCCATAGAGCATCTACTTCAAATAAACTCTAAACACCCATACAAGCACAGGAAAGTGAAGATTAAATGATAATAATAAAAGAGGAAGATTAGGTTTAGCAAGGAGCCTTGTTATCATATGCACAACTTCCTATTCTCTATGTATATCTTGTAAGTACTTAGCTAGGGGAAAAGCACTATACATGGCATTGTTGACCCAGAGAAGTCATTTGGCAGGCTTCCCCACTCTGAAGTGGTTCAAGGCCTACAACTTATCTACTGCCAGAAACTGGGAGGCATTTACCAAAGAACGCAACAGCCATTATAAGAACCATGGAAGATGACTGTGTATTGTACAGCTTTCAAGTTATCCTGTCTTCCAAAGTGCAGTTGATTCTGTCAGTCTTATGCAAAAAAGATTTCCATCAACTTTGTAGAATCCTCTTTACCTCCATTCCACAACAATGGTTCTGTGAGCAGCAACCTTGCAGAGAAAGGCTCCATCTTTGCAGCCAACTCTATACATGGCAAATCTCCAGTTCTGTTACCTTTCAATTCTCCATGTATACATGCATGTCATATGCAAAAAGTATCTTTGTTCACTTCACATCAACAAGTCCACTGGTCCTGACAGTGTCCTTTCCACTACCCTCAAACTTTGCACTCTAAATCCTAAAGCTAGTTCCTATAGTCATTAAACTCTTCAACTCTCTTTCTACAAAGATCTACTCTGATCTTTGAAAACATGCTGAGTCCATCTTCAAAAAAGACAACCTGTCTGACCCTGCCAGCTATCACCATATTGCATTCACTTCTAATATCTCTAAGGTAGTAACGTAATGGCCAACAGCCGTTACAACATGCCCAATATCCTGAACTGTTCTCTCTCTTTAGTGACCAGTAGTTTCCATAAAGCCTGATCCTATGGTGACCTACTCTCGTGTCATCTACTCAAAAACTCTTACCTTGGAGAAGTTTGGTGAAAGCAATGTCATCATTTTTATATTAGCAATGTAAATCACCTTCTGGAGCCTTTTGCAAATGGGCTCCACCAGTCTCTCATTTCTTGGTCCAGTAGCTACCCATCAGACTGCATGTATTGACAGATTCCTTTCTGTCCTTCATTCTATCAATACTGAATGAACCAAGATTTGGTTTCATCCCGTACTCTTTCCCTTCTACACTACATTTGACTAATTTGCAAAACCCTGCATTATCGAAACACAATCTATATACCTCACACCAAATCCAAAATGCCTCAGTAACACTGAAAGCATCCACCAATGGGAATATATGAAACCTGTTTTTATCAACAAGAAAACATAGATGCTGCTCATATCAACAAATGTCATTGTGGAGTATCCAGTTAGAATTCAGAAAATTGTTAGGTTTCATTAACACTGAAGATCTTGCCTCTCGAAAGCATATTCTTAATAGAGATAAGCATATCCCATAGACTCATCCTTCTGTTTAAGACCATAAGTTACTTCAACTACCAACTACAAAGCTTAGGAGAGACCTACAATGGTGTATTACTCTCACATCTGGAATAGTACTACTGCTTAAGACATCCTTAACCGCATCTATAAAAGGGCTAACTGAGTGGCATAAAGTCACTCACAGACATGCTCCAATTGCCGAACCCAAAATCACATGCTTGGGAAGCAAATTTCTTAACCACAGCCATACGTGCTTATATATATATATATATATATATATATATATACACACACACACACACACAGGGTTCAGTGAATAAAGTGTCGCCTAAATTACACAAAAATAAAAATAACACTGGCATCTCATTTAAGATATATTTACCAAAATTACATGAACATATCTTGAAATACTAAAGAGTAAATTTATTCAATAAAATCACCATCGGCTTCCACAACGGCCTCCAGATGACTTTGGAATCTCCTTGTTTAAGTTGGTGAATGCTGCCATAATCCTTGCCTTCAGTTCATCTTTGGTGCTGCAAGGAGTTTTGTTGGGCTCTCACTCAACTGCGCCCCACACATAATAATCAAAGGGGTTGTAGTCTGGGGAGTTAGCTGGCCAGATGTTAGGGGTGACATGGTCGCAGAAATTGTCTGACAGCCATGACTGGGTGCTCCTGCTTGTATGGCATGGTGAAGAGCTATGTTGCCAGACATCGGCTCTTCCAACAGCCACCCTCTTGACCCAGGGCAGCACTACCTCCACCAGGCACTTGATGTATGCCTCTGTGTTGAGTCTGAGGCAATGCGGGGAGATGAATAGATGCCTAATATCGCCATCACTCCAAACACCATGATGTTGACTGGATGACTGATTTTTATCACTCTTAGTACATGTCCTCAGATTGACACCCAAACACTCTGAAAAGTTTGTATTGGAGCTTCCAGAGCGAATGCCAAATAGTACAGCATGTCGTTTCCAAAATTCTGGCAGTGTGAATTGCATCATGGTGCTGTTTTTCTCACAGATGGTGCCCAGCTGACCCTACCATACTGTGTAGTCGACAAAATCAAAAACAAACAATGCCCATGCGTGAAATTAAAAATATAAAATGGCGACAATTTACCCATCGCACCCTGCATATATATGCATAGAAATTTTTTTTATATATATACAATTGCAGCATGGAAGGTGTTTATAGGCCATTTAAAAATACACAAAAACTGCAGCACAAAATTTTGTCAGTGAATAGGTCTCAATTTCAAAGTGCTGAAAATATTTTGACAAATTAAATTTAAATGTTGAAGTGAATCTAATGGTTTTTTTGTGTTTTTAAATGGCTTATAAACACCTTCCACACTGCAATTGTTTTTTATTCAGCACATGATCTCAGATCAGGTCACTTACTATGCAAGTACATCTCCATAGTCTCTATCTCTCTCTCTCTCTCTCTCACTCTCTCTCTCTCTCTCTCTCTCTCTCTCTCTCTCTGTATATATATATATATATATATATATATATATATATATATATATATATATATATTTATATATATAAAAGATGGTATGGGTGTGGTTAAGAAGTTTGTTTTTCAAGAATGTTATTTTTCGGTTCAGCAATTGGAGCATATCAGCAAGTGACTTTATGCCACTCAGTCGGCCCTATATGCAGTATTCTGCTGCTGAAATTAAATGAGGACAGAACTTTCTCACAACCTGGAATACACTTTGCTGAACATCCATCTTTCATTCTTAACACTGTCTCTCTCTACTCACATTTTACACTGATCATCCCACCTTTCTACAATATTAAATTATATCTCTCCTCCTCCACTGAATTACTTGCTGTTGACTTGTCCTCACACAGTTCATCTCTGACTCTCTGCAGCAAACAACTTTCTTCTGACTTTCTCTCCATTGACACTCTTACAACCTATCCACCCACATGTCATCTCCCTTTTTCTCATCTTTCGCCAGTCTGCTATTACTATTTTGCTGCTCTTCACCCTTCTGTATTGCCAGTCAGCACCTACACTCCCCAACCTTCCCTCCAGTTCATATGTATCACCATCCACCATTCACTCCCCAACCCCACCTAATCTCCCTTTTCTTCCATCAAACTCATTTATAACTGACCCTACCCCACTCCAACACCCTCTCCATTCACCATTCAGTATATTTGCATCTCTACTCCATCTCTAACCATCCCTCACTCCATACACTTTTGTACCTTTACCCATCCATCCATCCTGTTTTTCTGACCCAGGACCTACTCTGATGCTTCATCATCCCCTTTATCCCTTCCCAACATAATGGAAGCTGGGCATTAAAAGATGATGATGCATATATATGTTTGTATATCTATATATGTATGTACATATATAAATGTATACATACATATATACATATCATTATCATTTTATGTCCATTTACCATGCTGGCATGGACTGAATGGTAAAGTGGGGAGCTACACAAAGTTCATTGTCTGTTCTGGCATGGTTTCTATGGCTGGATGCCCTTCCTAATACCAATGCTTTACAGAGTGTACTGTTCTATGTGGCACCAGCACTAGTGCTTTTAACATGACATCAGCACCAGCACTTTTATGTGGAACCAACAGGGGCGCTTTTTATGTGGAACCAATACCAGTGCTTTTTATGTGACACCAATGCCAATATCAATTCTGCTGTGGTGAATGGGTTATCTTACGTACAACAAGGCAGCAAATATCTTAATCTTTTGTCATCTCCTTCACAGGGCCTAGTATCTTGAGACTGGCCTTCAGTACTTCGACCCATGTCTTTCTGGGTCTCCCTCTTCCACAAGTTCCATCCACTGTAAGTGATTGGCATTTCTGTATGCAACTGTCTACATTCATATGCATCACATGACCAAACCAATGCAATCTTCTCTCTTGCACCTAGAGATCAGTAGATAGGTGTGTGTGTGTGTGTGTGTGTGTATTTGAATAAGCTGAAGAGGAAGAGGAGTTGGTGGGGCATATAGCTTAGAAGACAATTGGAAATTCCTACCCAACAACTTACTAAAGGCTACAAACCAACTCTGTGGCAGGTGCAAAGTCTCAGTCAGGCCAAGGATGACATGGTGATGGAACAAGGAGGTAGGCAGTGCTATAAAAGCAAAGAGACAGGACTGAAAAGACTGGAAAAATGGTGGAAGCAGACAATTATATCAGGTAGCCAGAAGGTAAGCTTGGCAACAGGTTTACATAGAAGTTAAGAGATTTGCAGTTGCTCTAGTGTGAGGTGCTGAGGATTGCAAAGCAGTGTATCAGAGAGAATAGAGATGTGGATGAGAAATATGTGCAGATGGATAATGGTATGCCTGCACTTAGCAATTCTGAGAAGATGCATGGAAGTTCCATTATGAGAGGCTGCTAAATATGGAAAATGTATGGGAGAAGGAAAGTCTTTCAAATACAGAACAGAGGAACCACTCATCAGAGTTGACAGCAGTATGAGAGATAAGACAATTAAAGATATGAAAACAGGGAAAGGTCCTGGACCATCAGAAATCACTGCTGAGCATGCTTAAAACATCTAGTGGGATAGGATATGGCCTAATCACTTGTATAGTTAGTCAGGTCATCAAGGAAGGTGTCATTCCCAATAGCTGATGTAGTACTATTATAGTTAGCTACTAAAAAGGTAAAGGTGATGTCTTAGATAGAAACAACTAAAAGTATCAAACTGCTGGACTAGGTCAAAAATGTTACAGAGAGAGTTATAGCTCAATTGATTAGAAATAAAATTAAACTAGATGAGATGGTTTTGTGCATGGGAAAAGTACTACAGATGCCATTTTCCTAGTGAGACAGCTACATGAGAAATATCTGGCCAAAAATAAACCATTGTACTTTTCTTTCATCGACCTGGAGAAAGCTTTTGACAGTGTCTCTTGCTCTGTTATCTGGTGGTCTCAAAGGAAGTTAGGAGTAGATGAATGGTTTGTTAGAGCTGTATAGCAGTGCTGTCAGTAGGGTGAGGGGAGTTGGCCATGAATACAGTGATGAATTTAGCATAGAAGTAGTGGTTTACCAAGGCTCAGTTCTCAGTACACTCTTATTCATTATGGTCCTCCAGGTATTAACAGAGGAATTTAAGACTGGTTGCCTGTAGGAACTACTATATGCTGATGGATGTTGCTCTTATAACAGAATCTATAGTGGAATTGAAGAAATTCTAACTTTGGAAGCAAAACTTTGAATCAGAGAGCTTTAAAGTTATTCTAGTGAAGACCAAGGTTGTTAGCAAGAAAGCAGATAAGACTCTTTTTCCATCAGGTAAATGGCTCTGCTCAATATGTAGGAAAGGTGTTGGAAGAAATTCCATTTATTGCACCCAGTGTAAGTTATGGATACAAAAGAGGTGCAGTGGAATCACAAGTAGGTTAACAGAGAAAGTTGTCTTCATATGTGGTAGATGTGCAGGAACAATAAATGCTAAGAACACACAGGAATTAGATTCTCCCAAATACTCAGGAGGCTTTCTTGAGGTTGTAGATAGTTTCTGTTACATAGGTGACCAAATTAGCATTGGTGGAAGATGTTCGGAAAGTATTGTTGTTGTAATTAAAATAGGATGGAGGAAGTTCAGAGAGCTATTACCTTTATTGACAACAAAAGGACACTCTCTCAGAGTGAAAGGCAGATTGTGTGATGCTTGTCTATGAATGACTATGGTAGTGAGACATGGGCTCTGAATGCAAAAGACATGTAGAAAAGAGAGGAACAAAGCTGGTATGCTCCGGTGGATATGCAACATCAAGGTGCATGTATGACAAGGTGCAAATATGCTGAGAAAAGATGGATATAAGAGGAATCAAATGCAGCATGCAAGAGAGAAGACTATGTTGGTTTGGACATGTGAAGCATATGAATGAAGACAGATGTATAAAGTGCCAATCGCTTAAAGTGGATGGCACCTGTGGAAGAGGGAGACCCAGGAAGACATGGGATGAAATGATGAGAGCTGATCTCAAGACACTGGGCCTCACAGAGGAGACAACAATGAACCAAGATGTCTGGTGATATGAGGTTCTTGAGAACGCTTGCCCACCTCAGCAAAACTGAGTTCTGGGAGCACCATGTGACCCACCCACATGTAACATTAAGGTTTCACACACCCTACCCCAATAAACCAAACTACATCTCTTCCTCACATTTCCTCTTTTCTATGCATTATGCTTACCTCTTCCTCTCCATTCCTGCAACCCAATCCATTCTTCCCTGCCCTGCCAACAGTATCATTGCTATCCTGTTGTCCTGCTCTATATACACAGGTTTCACCAGCCACTGCACACCATTTCTCCCTCCCTTCTTTTGCATTCACATGAACTCCCTACTCATTCACCTTCAGCAATGTTTTACCATTCCATTTATATTCTCATCCCCATACTTTGAGAGGATGTCCTGGCACATCACCACCTTCTTTCTTGCACCCTCTCAATTTGCTCTCTTCCACTTTCACTCTTTCCTTCTGACTGGGGTAAACATACATCTCCACCATAGCAAGACACTTGTTTCTGTCTGTCTGCCACACTCCAACCTCTCATCACCTGAAACAAAGCCACCTCCCCTAATACCACCCCACTCTCAAAGTATCTTCATCTTGCAAGTTATTTGGTGACATCACTGGTGTTGGTGCCACGTAAAAAACACCCAGTCCACACTGTAAAGTGCTTGACATTAGGAAGGACATCCAACTATAAAAACTATGCCAAACTGACCTTGCTGGTGTTGATCCAACATAAAAAGCTCCAGTCAACTCTATAAAGTGGTTGGCATTAGGAAAGGCATCCAGCTGTATAAACCATGCCAAAGCAGTGGAGCTTGGTGCAGTCATCTGGATTGCCAGCTCCTGTCAGTATGCTAGTATGGAAGATAGATGTTAAATGATGATGTCCCTACTCACAAGGTCAACAAAAGTGATGCAGATAGGTTATCTTTGCTCTCTGCATTTTTCTTGGAATTGTTGAAAGGAGAAGATCATGTCAAGTGAGGACCGCTCTGATCTGAAGCTGCACTGATTTGTGGAGTATACCCTTTCCAAAGTGCTCAGCAAGGAGATCCCTCTGTAGTTATTGCAATTACTTCTATTTTTTTGATTTTGTACAGAGTAACAATATTCAGTCTCTCATGTCCTGTAGCACAGTTCCTTTCCAGCAATAGCAAAGAAATTTGTATAGGTGGCACAACAGGATGCTCTTTGCACACATGACGACCTCTGATGGAATGTCATCCAATACTGGTGCCTTGTCTGTAGGAAGACAATCACTTTACTTAGCTCTTCAATAGTTGGCAGTGTCTTTAGTTCTTTGATCACTGGCAGATATTCTATGGTATCTAGCACACAGTCTGATACAGTATTTTCTGTGGAGTGGAGTTTGGAGTAATATTTTACACACCTTTCCATCTGCCTGCCTTTGTCCTTGATCTCACCTGATATGGTTTTCTATGGTGTTGCCTAGCTCATGGTTGGACCAATGACCTTTATCTCCTCATACATTCCACAGAAGTCATCTATGTCAAACAATGATTGAATACCTTTGTAAAGCAGTAACCCATTGTTATTTGCACATCATCTGGCTGTTTTCTGGATCTTGCAACTTGCTGTTTTAAATGCTTCCAAGGTTACCTGGGCAGGCAGTGTTCATGTTCAAATAGTGCAGCATGCTTTAGCCCAAATTTGCCTCAGACTGATCTAATGTCTTGCACAGCTTATTAGCAAAAGCCTTCAGGACAGTATTGTGGATGATGTCCCTGAGAGAATCCCATATCATTTACGCTTCTCTGTCTGGGAGTGTCTGAAGAGAGGGCATTTTTCAGTAAATTTATGAACTCTTCTGCTTTATCTAGTCATCATATCACAATGACATCAATGCACTGCTTGCTGACATAGTGATATCAATGCATAAAAGTGTATTTTCTTTGGCTGCAGTCTGATCTTGCAGAAAACCAAAGAGTGGTCTGTGTTACAGTTTGCACTTTAGGAGGATCAAGTCATGAGCTCATTCCTTAAATGGCAGAGTCTTGTAAATACCAGGTTTAGTTGGTGCTAGTGTTTGGAGTAAGAATGTCTCCACCAGTTACCCATGCAGCAGATCTCCTCTCTGTACACCATTGATGCTATCTAAGGGAAGGCTTAGGAACCAGTACATCTTGGTACCAGTGTTGTCGCAGAAATTTCAAAAACAAAACTTTGTGAACGGATATGGTAGACAGAAACTGAAAGAAGTCCATCATATATATATATATATGTATGTATGTGTGTCTTTGTGTCTGTCCCCTACCACTAACTAACAATTGGTGTTAATGCATTTACATCCCTGTAATTCAGTGGTTTGACGAAAGAGACTGATAGAATAAGTACTAGGCTGAAAACTAAGCCTTGGTGGTCGATTTGTTCTACTAAAACCATTCAAGGTGGTGCCCCAGCATGGCGGCAGTCAAATGACTGAAATAAGTAAAAGATAAATTTATATATATATATATATATATATATATATATATATATATATATATATATATATATATATATATAAAATTTAAAAGACAAAGGACTGGGACAACTGGTGATATGTGGTGCTAAAGAAGACCCATAAATGTTGGCAAAATTGAGATTCTGGAAGCATGATGTGTTGAATGAGACCTGCTATGAGAATGAATGTCAATTTTGAGAAATATCTTTTCTCTTTCTCCTGCTTCCTGATTCTTTTTCTTCTCTTTGATAAAGGATATCACTCAAAATGTCAGATTCTCTTCTGTTTTCTCTTTTGGCAAATTAATCTTCATTGTACACCTCTTTGTTGCTTTTTGCTTTATATTTTTACGATTTTCAGATGTACTTTCACCTGTCTGATTCTGAATCAGGGCTGACTCAAGGTATTGGCAACTCGGGCAGTCGCCCTGGGTACAATGTCCTAGGGGACATCAAGGAGAGCATGACAAAGAGATTTCCATGACCGTCAGCTTGTACATGCCAAAGTTCAGCTTACCCAGAGCACCAGCAAGCCTAGGGCCGGCTTTGTTCTGTATGGTATATTTTGTATGTTTTCTCTTTGCCTCAAATTTTACTCATGTTGTGTGATTTTTCGCTATATATATATATATATATATATATATATATACACACACATACACATTTTTATACACATATATCAGAAATTTAGAGAAGTACTAGTTGAAGTAATTGATGAAGAAGAGATATAGACATATAACATAAAGGACAAATAGAAGTTCTTACAGGTCAACCTACTGAGGGATATGACTATATTTGTGGTTGGTGGAAAGTTCCAACCAGACTAAGGGTGACATGGTGGTAAAACAGTGGGGTAAACAGAGCCATAAAAGAGACAGGCTTGAAAAAATTTGAAAAATGGGAGAAGCAGAGAAATATACCAAGTAGCCTTAAGAGAAGTTAGGTAACAGGCTTATTTATCAAGGGGAGCAGCAGAAAGTAAGAGGTTTGCCAATGTTCTACAGCATGAGGACCTGAGACATGAGGTGTTCCAAACTGCAAGGAAATGTATCAGAGAAAATCAATATGTTGGAGATTAGCACATAAGGATGGATAAAGGTACACTTGCACTAAGTAATTCTGAAAAGAATGAGGCCTGAAAATGCTATTGTGAAAGGTTATTAAATGTGGAGAATGCATAGGAGAAAATGAGTCTTCCTTCCTAATATGGATCCAACAGAAGGACCAGCTATCCTAACAGACAGTAGTATGATAGATAAAGCAATTAAGGGTGTGAAGACAAAGAAAACCCCTGGATTGTCAAGAATTGCAGCTAAAATGCTTAAAACAAATATATATATATAAATATATTCTTTATTTGTGGATTAACAGTGCTATCATTGGTTTCATCTGAAAAAACTCACCATTTTCAAAGGTTCCACTTAAAAATGTTTGTAATTTGTCTTCATTTTGAATAAGGTAGCTTTATCTAAAATGGATAGGGATTTCTTTTCACATGAAACCAATGGTGGCATTGTTCATCCACAATTAAAGAATATATTTCTCTACCAAATGTTGGTGTTGATCGCACATTCTCACTGTTCATCACTATTGCACCATACATATTATATATATGATTGTTAACATCCACTTTTGCTTGCTTATGTGGGTCAGATGAATTTGTTGAAACAGGTTTTCTACAACAGGGTGCCCTTCCTGTCACCAATCCTCACCTGTTTCCAAGTAAGGCAATATTTCCCCATCACTGGACATATGTTCATGGAAGACTGGACATGAAAGACACCACCTGCATGATGATGACACTTGTTTTACAACTATTACACAATACTCAGACAAGAGGACACAAAACACAGGCTTCTTTCAATTTTCATCTACTAAATTCTCTCACAACTTCAGTTGGCACAGTACTATAGTAGAAGACATTTGCTTCAGGTATCATGTAGAGGGGCTGAATTCAAAATCACATGTTTAGAAGCAATCTAATAAACTACACAGCTATACCTGATATTTGAAACTCAAAGGTTATGCACTAAAGACTAGCAAAGTATGTTATATATTGTAAAGTGCATGAGAATCTGATGTAAATAAAAATAAAAGCACTTTTAATGGGGAATGTATATAAATTTTTGAACTTCAATATAATGAATTGCAATTTGTGGAAATTAGGGCTGACATGGAAAAGGAATGATTAAAAACAGCATTAATAATTAAATGATCAGAATTAAAGTAATAACAGTCAAATATCAGCTTATACCTCAAGTAATTCTATAAAAGTTTAGCTGCATTTAATCACAATCAGCCTGTGTCATAAATTACATTTACACTTCTAGTGAAACAATTTCTGCACTGAAATTTACGGTTTTAAGCAATGCCACATTGTTTCTTTAGTATTAAACTGTTATTTTTTTTTATGTATTATAACAATGTATAGCAATTAATTGTTACTTTAATATTGATAAATCTTAATGAAACATGAAAAAAAAAAAAAAAAAAAAACATAGATGCATCCTGAGGTAAAGTGTTGTATTCTATTATATAACAGTTACAGAAATCTACAAAAAAAAAACTTTAACAGAATTTATAGTAGTTAAATATTGTTATAAATTCAATCAAAAGAAACATTAGCAATGGTCAAAAGGCTTTTATAAGGTAAGTTGTTTTAGCACAGAGAAATGTTGTAAAAGGAAAAATTAAATTGGCTTCAGAGAAATTAGGAAAAAAAGCAATGGATTAAAGTAATTTATAAAACAAATATCTAAGGGGACTAATTACAATAGCTTTTCAATGTCCTTAAATATCACCGAAGAAACAAAAGCCAACAGAACGCAAAGTGAAATTTTAGAGAAATTTACAACTGACATTTGGGATCTATGAATAAGGTCAATAACTAAACCTTTACATGGTCTACATTTGAAAGAAAATTGCACTTTTGCACTTAGATCAAAATTAAGTTTTTTTTAAAAGATTCCTGAGGTTTTTCTTTTCTTTTATGACAGTCTGGGTGGTTCAGTAATTTCATATAATTTAATGTGCAATAAAAACAGGCATTTTGCAGTTGGCTGACTCTCATTATACCCTAGAGTGTCAAGCAAACAAAATAATGGGCAATCCTTCGGTATTGGTATATGGTGTCGGTATGAAGAGACGATGTCATTCATCCTCTTTTTCAGCCTAGCCTCTTTATCTGTCATGAGGGAAGATTGTGTGGGTGAATGATGTCGAAAGATTGCCAAATAATGTCCTATGTAATAGGGGCAATGTTGTTGAATCCACAGTTGGCAAAATAATTAAGGTGTCAGTCTCTCCTACGAAGGACTGACAACTTACGTTTCATTTATCATTGGTACTGAACTGCATACCTTGCTTAGTATTATAGGTGATACAATTAAATCATCATTGTAAACATTGTATTCCTAATTAATACTTCGTTACACTTCAGTGTACTGATTTAAACTGGTATCCTCTTCCAGGAAAACGATTTGGAACTCAGTATATCACAACCAACCAGTAATGACAGGGGGTACAAATAAAATGAAAATTAAGTTAAATGTAATCATCAAAGCATCTTTTATTTTATATACAATTAAATCATTCAAGTAGAATATAAAGGTTTGTAATAATCTAAATTTTTTATTTTTGATTTTTTTGCACATTACATGCTAAGCTTGTCAGGAATTTAGAAAGCAAATATATTTTGGTTCCAAAATCGGGGGAATTCAATAGCGCTTTTGATTTGACATTTTATACAACACAAAATGGAATTGTTCAAAGTATGCATTATATTTAAGAAATACGAAGTATATGTATGTTTATCAATAACTTAAAAACTTAAATTATCTAAGAAATAGCTGCTCTCAAACGACAACCATGTGAAGGAGGCAAGATGTAACACGATGGGCAGCTTATTCCTCAGTTTTCACAGAAGGATGTTCTAATGATAGATGCACTATTTTGAACATGCTAAACAGCAGAAGGGGAAGAACAGATATCTCCTTGGCATCAAGACTGAACTTTGTATAGCTTATTTAAATTTCCTTAGATGACACCTATGGAATGGCTTAAATCATGTTGCATTAATAAACATTTTAAAGACAAATACATTGTAACATTCTATCAAAGAAACTAAAATTGAATAATACAAAATGCAAAACCATTAAACAGCCGTTTTAATTTCCAGCATCCTTACAAATAATATTTAAACCATTGCT